>NW_020837972.1:13659758-13742831 GCF_003676395.1 Aethalodelphis obliquidens | reverse complement strand
TGTGTGTGTGTGTGTGTGTGTGTGTGTGTGTGTGTGTGTGTGTGTGTTCGTGCTCATTTATTGGGTAGAAAGAAAGAAATTCACATTCTGGGTCACAGTTTGCCTTCTCTTTGCATTTGGGCATGGAGCTCTTTTTTTTAATAAATTTTTCTCTCTTTTAAAAAATTTATTTTTGGCTGCGTTGGGTCTTCGCTGCTGCACATGGGCTTTCTCTAGTTGTGGTGAGCAGGGGCTAGTCTTTGTTGCAGTGTGCAGGCTTCTCATTACAGTGGCTTCTCTTGTTGCAGAGCACGGGCTCTAGGTGTACGGGCTTCAGTAGTTGTGGCACGTGGGCTCAGTAGTTGTGGCTCGCAGGCTCAGTAGTTGTGGTGCACGGGCTTAGCTGCTCCACGGCATGTGGGATCTTCCCGGACCAGGGCTCGAACCTGTGTCCCCTGCATTGGCAGGCAGATTCTTAACCACTGTGCCACCAGGGAAGTCCTGGGCATAGAGCTTTTGGTTGTGAAAAATCTTGCTTGTTTGTTTTTCTTAGAATTCCTCTCCTTTTTCTAAAGCATGCTCCCCACTTGTGGTTCAGGGAATGATGAAAAAGCTCCCAGTGGCAAAGTAGAACCTGCCTCTTAATGGCACATAAAGAGAACTACAAAACTAACTTAAACCTTTCCTACCGATAAGTTATAGGGAGATTTCCTCAGTAAAGAAGACAAATGAATTATACAGTATTTCATTCCAACACACTCTCCTCCTTCACACTATATATTTCTGAGACATAACTGGAAGAAGAACAGCTCTATGGGAGGCAGTGTCCCCCGCCCCCCAGGCCCAGACTTGGTGTCTTTGTCATAATGGCTTGACAATTTGTACACCCCTCCTCCACTGAATGTCTCCATTTGGAAGTGACCAATTCTGGCATCAACAAAACCCACCTGCCATGTCTCTCCCTCTTTCCCTTCTCTGGGAAAAAAAACCCTTAGGTTTTTCCCCTTCCCTGCCATTTCCAACCCCTTCCCCACCCCCACCCCCTATTCCTTCCTTCTACTTCTCATCTTTACCCATAAAATTAGGAAGCAGGAGTGGCTAACAGGGAGGGAATTGGTCAGACTCAGCTCTGCCACTTACTACCTACATGACCTTGAGCAAGTGGTTTAAGCTCTCAGAGCCGCAGGTCCTTCATCTGCAAAATGAAGGTAACTGTGACGATTAAGTGAAATAAGTAAGTAAGGTGCTTGGAATAGTGCCTGACAATGTGGTAAGCACTAAACATGTATTAGAAGTAACTATTAAGTGCATAGTGAATCACAGTGGGGACTCAAAACTTTCCTGATTGAATGGTTATACATCTGTTAAGAATAGGCCTCCGGTCAAGAAAGAATTTAGTCTGGTACCATGCAGTGGTCAAGAAGACAGACCAGGGCTCAAGTGCAAGCTCTACAGCACAGTGGTTTTGTGATGTTGGGTGAGAGACTTAAGCTCTCTGGGTATCAGTTTCTTCAGCTGTCAGATGGTGACAATAATAGCCCCCAGCTCTCAGGGGTGGTGTCAGTGATTAGATTTAAGCCCTTAGCTCAGAGTCTGGTGCATAGTAGATGTTCAATAAATGGTAATTATTAGGATTGGGGTATACCCTTTCCTTTACAGCCCATTAACTCTCCTTGCCCATTTTCAGCCCTCTTCTCTCTGTCTGGTCTTTAACTCCCCTCACTCCCCATTTACACACAAAACAAGGAGGGTTCATGAGAGTGTTTATTCAGTGCTGTATCTCCTATCTATTGCTGCCCAACAAAACACCCCAAAACTTAGCGGCCGAAAACAACCACAATCGTTTATTTTGCTCACGAATCTGCAATTTGGGCAGGGCTTGGCAGAGATGATTCTTCTCTGTTCCAAGCAGCATCAGGAGAGACAACTCAACTGGGCACTGGCAGGTCCACTTTCAAGATGGCTCATTTACATGGCCAACAAGCTGGTGCCAGTTCTAGGCTGGGAACCGAGCCACAGCTATGCACTGTGGAGCTTGGTTCCTCTCCACAGGCTACCTGGGCTTCCTCACAGCATGGTGTCTGTGTCCCAAAAGTGAATGTACTAAGAGAACAAGAGGGAAGTGCATAGTATTTTTATGAACTAGCCTGCGTTGTCGTATAGCACCACTCCCATTGATATTCTATAGCTCAAGGTAGTCATGAAGGTCCACCCAAGTTCAAGAGGAAATGACATAGATTCTTTTTTTTTTTTTTTTTGCGGTACGCAGGCCTCTCACCGTTGTAGCCTCTCCCGCTGCGGAGCACAGGCTCTGGACGCGCAGGCTCAGCAGCCATGGCTCACGGGCCCAGCCGCTCCGCGGCATGTGGGATCTTCCCAGATCGGGGCACGAACCCGTGTCCCCTGCATCGGCAGGCAGACTCTCAACCACTGCGCCACCAGGGAAGCCCCTGACATAGATTCTTGATGGCTAATAAAGCATGTAGGATTGGAGATACTGTTGTGCCCATCCCTGGAAAATACAATCTGCCATTCTTGGCTACTTTCTTTCCCCCAGACCTCCACCCTCTAAGGAAAGCATTCCACCTTAAATGAGTTCTCTCTCCCAAACAGGCTTAATCAGGTTACAGCTAAAGAAACCCAAGCTAGGAGCCTCATAAGACACTGAACTGACTCATGGACGCTTCCTAATTGGTTTGGATTATCTGTGTGCATCTGCTGGTTTGGACAGGTTTGACTAAATTTTCTTCATCTGGTCATTTACAGGAGGTGGTTCTGGGAAGTGGGGGCAACACAAGAGAGTATCACAGATACTGTGGTCAAGTTTAACTCCTCACTTAGGAATGTAAAAATGGAGGCTTAGGAAAGTGAACTTAAGATCAAGAGCAAATGCGCTGGGACTTCCCTGGTGGTCCAGTGGTTGAGAGTCTGTGCTATCACTGCAGGGAACACAGGTTCGATCCCTGGTCGGGGAACTAGGATCCCACATGGCACGTGGCTCGGCCAAATTAATTAATTAATTAATTAATTTTTTAAAAAGAAAAAACAAATGCGCTGGAGCCAGAACTTCTAATTATCTCCTAATTCCAAGGTCAGTGTTCCTTCCCTACTACTGCACCGCCCTGGACCCTAAGGACTTTTTATAAAGTATTCACTAAAAAGGACTAGCTAATATGCACCTCTAGTCCTATGTAGCAGGCATGCCTTGCCCCAGACCCCTTTTTAAAAATAAGTTTATTTATTTATTATTTATAAGTTTATTATTTATGGCTGCGTTGGGTCTTCGTTGTTTCGCATGGGCTTTTCTCTAGTTGCGGTGAGCGGGGGCTACTCTTCATTGCGGTGTGCTGGCTTCTTTTGTTGCGGAGCACAGGCTCTAGGTGCGTGGGCTTCAATAAATGTGGCTCGCGGGCTCTAGAGCTCGTAGTTGTGGCACACGGTCTCAGCTGCTCCACGGCATGTGGAATCTTCCCGGACCAGAGATCGAACCTGTGTCCCTTGCACTGGCAGTCGGATTCCTAACTACTGCGCAACTAGGGAAGTCCCTCCTGTCCTTTCTGACGGGAGTCTTAGGCAATCAGATTCTAAGTGATATGATGTGAATCTACCCTTCCATGGACAGCTGATTGGCCTAGGTTTAATCACCTTACCTAAAGGCAGCCAATACAGAGGCCTGGTGCATAAAGGTGGGCTAAACCAATCAGATTTTCTCTCTCTGGAACGTAAAGCAAGAAACAGAAGGCAGCACCTGTGCATGGGAATGAAAGCTGAAAGTTCATGAGGTAGAGTAGGGATGAAGCTGCCTTCAAAGTCTTCTGCAAGCTAATGTTTTGATGAGCAGAAACTACCAGTTACAGATGAGGTAGTCCATAGAGAGAAAAGTGGAGCAGTCCCAAACAAAGATACAATGAGTTACAAAAGGAGGGAGAAAACAGTCATTAGAACCATTTCAGATTCTGAGAACTTTCCATTCCAGTTTCAGGGACTTTATTTTTCATTTTTTTATTTTTTAACATCTTTATTGGAGTATAATTGCTTTACAATGGTGTATTAGTTTCTGCTTTATAACAAAGTGAATCAGTCATACATATACATATATCCCCATATCTCTTCCCTCTTGCGTCACCCTCCCTCCCACCCTCCCTATTCCACCCCTCTAGGTGGTCACAAAGCACTGAGCTGATCTCCCTGTGCTGTGCGGCTGTTTCCCACTAGCTATCTGTTTTACGTTTGGTAGTGTATATATGTCCATGCCACTCTCTCACTTTGTCCCAGCTTACCCTTCCCCCTCCCCATATTCTCAAGTCCATTCTCTAGTAGGTCTGTGTCTTTATTCCCATCTTGCCCCTAGGTTCTTCATGAACTTTTTTTTTCTTAGATTCCATATATGTTAGCATATGGTATTTGTTTTTCTCTTTCTGACTTACTTCACTCTGTATGACAGACTCTAGGTCCATCAACCTCACTACAAATAACTCAATTTCATTTCTTTTTATGGCTGAGTAATATTCCATTGTATATATGTGCCACATCTTCTTTATCCATTCATCTGTTGATGGACACTTAGGTTGCTTCCATGTCATGGCTATTGTAAACAGTGCTGCAATGAACATTTTGGTACATGACTCTTTTTGAATTATGGTTTTCTCAGGGTATATGCCCAGTAGTGGGATTCCTGGGTCGTATGGTAGTTCTATTTTTAGTTTTTTACGGAACCTCCATACTGTTCTCCATAGTGGCTGTATCAATTTACATTCCCACCAACAGTGCAAGAGGGTTCCCTTTTCTCCACACCCTCTCCAGCATTTATTGTTTGTAGATTTTTTCCTGATGGTCATTCTGACCGGTGTGAGACGATATCTCATTGTAGTTTTGATTTGCATTTCTCTAATAATTAATTATGTTGAGCATTCATTATGTGTTTGTTGGTAATCTGTATATCTTCTTTGGAGAAATGTCTATTTAGGTCTTCTGCCCATTTTTGGGTTGGGTTGTTTGCTTTTTGATATTGAGCTGCATGAGCTGCTTGTAAATTTTGGAGATTAATCCTTTGTCAGTTGCAAATATTTCCTCCCATTCTGAGGGTTGTTTTTTGGTCTTGTTTATGGTTTCCTTTGCAAAAGCTTTTAAGATTCATTAGGTCCCATCCGTTTATTTTTATTTCCATTTCTCTAGGAGGTGGGTCAAAAACGATCTTGCTGTGATTTATGTCATAGAGTGTTCTGCCTATGTTTTCCTCTAAGAGCTTAATAGTGTCTGGCCTCACATTTAGGTCTTTAATCCATTTTGAGTTTATTTTGTGTATGGTGTTAGGGAGTGTTCTAATTTCATTCTTTTACATGTAGCTGTCCAGTTTTCCCAGCACCACTTATTGAAGAGGCTGTCTTTTCTCCACTGTATATTCTTGCCTCCTTTATCAAAGATAAGGTGACCATATGTGTGTGGGTTTATCTCTGGGCTTTCTATCCTGTTCCATTGATCTATATTTCTGTTTTTGTGCCAGTACCATACTGTTTTGATGACTGTAGCTTTGCAGTATGGTCTGGCCACTGGTTTCAGTTTTCCACCATTGAGGACGATGTTGGCTGTGGATTTGTCATATATGGCCTTTATTATGTTGAGGAAAGTTCCCCCTATGCCTACTTTCTGCAGGGTTTTTTTTATCATAAATTGGTGTTGAATTGTGTCGAAAGCTTTCTCTGCATCGACTGAGATGATCATATGGTTTTTCTCCTTCAATTTGTTAATATGGTGTATCACATTGATTGATTTGCGTATATTGAAGACTCCTTGCATTCCTGGGATAAACCCCACTTGATCATGGTGTATGATCCTTTTAATGTGCCATTGGACTCTGTTTGCTAGTATTTTGTTGAGGATTTTTGCATCTATGTTCATCAGTGATATTGGCCTGTAGTTTTCTTTCTTTGCGACATCTTTGTCTGGTTTTGGTATCAGGGTGATGGTGGTCTCGGAGAATGAGTTTGGGAGTGTTCCTCCCTCTGCTATATTTTGGAAGAGTTTGAGAAGGGTAGGTGTTAGCTCATCTCTAAATGTTTGACAGAATTGTCCTGTGAAGCCATCTGGTCCTGGACTTTTGTCTGTTGGAAGATTTTTAATCACAGTTTCAATTTCAGTGCCTGTGGTTGGTCTGTTCATATTTTCTATTTCTTCCTGGTTCAGTCTCAGAAGGTTGTGCATTTCTAAGAATTTGTCCATTTCTTCCAGGTTGTCCGTTTTATTGGCACAGAGTTGCTTGTAGTAATCTCTCATGATCCTTTGTATTTCTGCAGTGTCAGTTGTTATTCTCATTTTTCATTTCTAATTCTATTGATTTGAGTCTTCTCCCTTTTTTTCTTGATGAGTCTGGCTAATGGTTTATCAATTTTGTTTATCTTTTCAAAGAACCAGCTTTTAGTTTTATTGATCTTTGCTATCATTTCCTTCATTTCTTTTTCATTTATTTCTGATCTGATCTTTATGATTTCTTTCCTTCTGCTAACTTTGGGGTTTTTTTGTTCTTCTTTCTCTAAATGCTTTAGGTGTAAGGTTAGGTTGTTTATTTGAGATGTTTCTTGTTTCTTAAGGTAGGATTGTATTGCTATAAACTTCCCTCTTAGAACTGCTTTTGCTGCATCCCATAGGTTTTGGTTTGTCGTGTTTCCATTGTCATTTGTTTCTCGGTATTTTTTGATTTCCTCTTTGATTTCTTCAGTGATCTCTTGGTTATTAGGTAGTGTATTGTTTAGCCTCTATGTGCTTGTATTTTTTACAGATTTTTTCCTGTAATTGATATCTAGTCTCATAGCATTGTGGTCAGAAAAGATAACTTGATACGATTTCAATTTTCTTAAATTTACCAAGGCTTGATTTGTGACCCAAGATGAGATCTATCCTGGAGATTGTTCCATGAGCACTTGAGAAGAATGTGTATTCTGTTGTTTTGGGATGGAATGTCCTATAAATATCAATGAAGTCCATCTTGTTTAATGTATCATTTAAAGCTTGTGTTTCCTTATTTATTTTCATTTTGGATGATCTGTCCATTGGTGAAAATGGGGTGTTAAAGTCCCCTACTATGATTGTGTTACTGTCGATTTCCCCTTTTATGGCTGTTAGTATTTGCCTTATGTATTGAGGTGCTCCTATGTTGGGTGCATAAATATTTACAGCTGTTATCTCTTATTCTTGGATCGATCCCTTGATCATTATGTAGTGTACTTCTTTGTCTCTTCTAATAGTCTTTATTTTAAAGTCTATTTGTCTGATATGAGAATTACTACTCCAGCTTTCTTTTGATTTCCATTTGCATGAAATATCTTTTTCCATCCCCTTACTTTCAGCCTGCATGTGTCCCTAGGTCTGAAGTGGGTCTCTTGTAGACAGCATATTTAGGGGTCTTGTTTTTGTATCCATTCAGCCAGTCTATATCTTTTGGTTGGAGCATTTAATTCATTTACATTTAAGGTAATTATCGATATGTATGTTCCTATTCCCATTTTCTTAATTGTTTTGGGTTTGTTATTGTAGGCCTTTTCCTTATCTTGTGTTTCCTTCTTAGAGAAGTTCCTTTAGCATTTGGTGGTGCTAAAGCTCCTTTGGTGGTGCTGAATTCTCTTAGCTTTTGCTTGTCTGTAAAGGTTTTAATTTCTCCATCAAATCTGAATGAGATCCTTGCTGGGTAGAGTAATCTTGGTTGTAGGTTTTTCTTCTTTATCACTTTAAATATGTCCTGCCACTCCCTTCTGGCTTGTAGAGTTTCTGCTGAAAGATCAGCTGTTAACCTTATAGGGACCCCCTTGTGTGTTATTTGTTGTTTTTCCCTTGCTGCTTTTAATATTTTTTCTTTGTATTTAATTTTTGATAGTTTGATCAATATGTGTCTTGGCGTATTTCTCCTTGGATTTATCCTGTATGGGACTCTCTGTGCTTCCTGGACTTGATTAACTATTTCCTTTCCCATATTAGGGAAGTTTTCAACTATAATCTCTTCAAATATTTTCTCAGTCCCTTTCTTTTTCTCTTCTTCTTCTGGGACCCCTATAATTCGAACATTGGTGCATCTGATATTGTCCCAGAGGTCTCTGAGACTGTCCTCAGTTCTTTTCATTCTTTTTTCTTTATTCTGCTCTGCAGTAGTTATTTCCAGTGTTTTATCTTCCAGGTCACTTATCCGTTCTTCTGCCTCAGTTATTCTGCTATTGATCCCTTCTAGAGAATTCTTAATTTCATTTATTGTGTTGTTCATCATTGTTTGTTTGCTTTTTAGTTCTTCTAGGTCCTTGTTAAATGTTTCTTGTATTTTCTCTATTCTATTTTCAAGATTTTGGATCATCTCTACTATCATTATTTTGAATTCTTTTTCAGGTAGACTGCCTATTTCCTCTTCATTTGTTAGGTCTGGTGGGTTTTTACCTTGCTCTTTCATCTGCTGTGTGTTTTTCTGTCTTCTCATTTTGCTTATCTTACTGTGTTTGGGGTCTCCTTTTTGCAGGCTGCAGGTTCGTAGTTCCCGTTGTTTTTGGTGTCTGTCCCCAGTGGTTAAGGTTGGTTCAGTGGGTTGTGTAGGCTTCCTGGTGGAGGGGACTAGTGCCTGTGTTCTGGTGGATGAGGCTGGATCTTGTCTTTCTGGTGGGCAGGTCCACATCTGGTGGTGTGTTTTGGGGTTTCTGTGCCCTTATTATGATTTTAGGCAGCCTCTCTGCTAATGGGTGGGGTTGTGTTCCTGTCTTGCTAGTTGTTTGGCATAGGGTATCCAGCACTGTAGCTTTCTGGTCGTTGAGTGAAGTTGGGTCTTGACATTGAGATGGAGATCTCTGGGAGATTTTCGCTGTTTGATATTACGTGGAGCTGGGAGGTCTCTCGTGGACCAGTGTCCTGAAGTTGGTTCTCCACCTCAGAGGCACAGCCATGACTCCTGGCTGGAACACCAAGAGCCTTTCATTCACACGGCTGCTAGTGTTGGGGGGTCTCCTGCAGAGGCAGGGGGTGGCTCTGTCTCACCATGAGGACACGGACACTGGCAGCCTCAGGGACTTTAAAAAGCCCCTTTTATTCCCAGAAGTGGGACTGCTGGATCATATGGTAGATCTATTTTTAATTCTTTGAGGAACCTTCATACTGTTTTTCCATAGTGGCTGCACATGGTACACTCCCACCAACAGTACATAAGGGTTCCCCTTTTTCCACATCCTGGTCAACGCTTGTTATATTTTGTCTTTATGATAACGGCCATCCTGAGAGGTATGAGGTAGTATCTCACTGTCATTTTGATTTTCATTCCCTTGATGATGAGTGAATTTGAGAATCTTTTCATATACTGGTTGGGCACTTGTACATCTTCTCTGGAGAAATGTCTATTCAGGTCCTTGGCCCATTTTTCAATCAGGTGGTTTTTTTGTTTGTTTGTTTGTTTTTGCTATGGATAGAGAAAATGTGCTATATACGTACGATGAAGTATTATTGAGCCTTTTAAAAGAAGGAATTCTGTCACATGCAAGAACGTGGAGGCACTGGGAGGACAGTATGTTAAGTGAAATAAGCCAGTCACAGCATCACTGCATGATTTCACCTACACGAGGTATTAAAACGGTCAAACTCATAAAACCAGAGAGTTGAATAGTGGCTGCCAGTGGCTGGGGGAGGGGGAAATAAGGAGCTGCTATTCAACAGGGATAAAGTTTCAGTTACACAAGATGAATAAGTTCTAGAAATCTGTTGTACAAACTATTGTGCCTACAGGTAACAGTACTGCAGTGTAGACTTAAAATTTAAGAGAGCAGTTCTCATGTTGAGTTCCTACCACAAATTTTTTTTTAATTTACACTGGCCTATGTTCTTTGCCAGTTACTTCACTGCCTTAGCTCACTAAAATGTAGAGAGTATTCACCCATTTCATAGATAAGGAAACTGAGACTCAGAGAGATTAACCAACTTACCCAAGATAGCACAGCCATTGAGTGACAGAGTGGAGCCTAAGCCCTTTCTTCCACATCTTTTTGGAAGGTCATTCCTCTGTGACCTGTTCCTCTAATTAACACTACCCCCTCCAGAGACTTGTTCCTTGGAGGCTGCTATGAAGATATATTAGCAATAACCCTGTCCTTGAAAGATGACTTTGCCTTAGGATTCCACCTCTTCCTCAAGCTGAGTTAATTGCCAAGACTGTAGGGAAATCTCACCACTGCCTTAGTTCACGCAGCAGGACCCCCATCCTTAACAAGGCAACTTTCTGACAAAGTACGTTAGATGGCCTCAGACAAAACTTTCCTAGCAGGGGATTGGAGAGGAAAGAAAAAATTAAAGGCAGAATAGAGCAGAGGGAAAAAGGGGAGATTTCTTTGCATTGATTTCTTTGCCAATGAGAAGTCTTTAAAATTCATTCTTTAGCTGCAGCCCTCAGATGCATGAGCTCTTATGCTGAAGGAGGGAGGAAAATCAAATCTGAATCAGATCAAACTGTGGTCTTTCATTCATCTGAACAGGCAGCCCTCGTGGTAAACAGAACATTAGAAATTCCCACAAAAGGAAGAGGGAATGTCTGAGACAGCGTTGGCCTCGGGCAGAATTCTGAGTTGGCAAAGTCTGACTTCAGAACACTCTGGTGCCCCATCCCCGGCCCAGGAAGAATCTCCCTTGAGCTAGGTGAGGAAAAGAGGAACTGGGCTTTGCCTCGCCCTCAGCTTCTCCTTCTGCTTCGTGCTAGACCTCCTGTCCCTTGTCCCATCCAGTTTCGGCAGTCATCTGTCCCATTAGTGTTCTCTGATGCTAGCAACAGACCCCCGGGAAGGACTAATTGATAGTTCAACCAACTGTGAATTAACTGATAATGAAATCTACGCTCAAGATACCCCTACCCCACCAATCCAAGGATGTTTGAGATTTGAAAAAGGGAACCCTTGGAGAGCCCGAAGTCTTCAAGACACAGACTCTATGATGGAGGGATAGCAGGCAGTGTGCTGACTGAGGGGTGCGGTGGATGCCGTGAGTTGGTGCCAAGATTCCCCTTCGGAAACGAAGGGTGCGTTATCCCACCTGCTGAAGTACTTTTTAGAAGAGCCCTTTGCAGTTCGCCCTTTCAGGGATTGCCTCAGCTGAAGAGTAATACCTCATCGAAGGTCACGCCCCCTTCCCTGGGCAGCCTGCCCCCTATTACTGATGAACGGAGGGTATGCCGGCTCAGCCTTCTTGTTGAGACAACTTCAGACACAAGTTGGGAAGATCATCCCATCTTCAGAAATCCCCCTAAGGCTGGCTGAGGTTTCTGCTGAGACTACATTACAGCTCCATTTCCTCCTCTTTTCAATCCTGCATCCTTCCCTTCCCCCATAAGTACTGATCCCAAGGGCTCTCCCTAATAAACGTCCTGCATGCCAACACCCATCTCAAAGTCTGCTTCCCCAAGGAGTCCACCCTGTGACAGGACAGTGAGAGAAGAGCCTTCGTGGCAGAGCCAACATGTCGCATCACCCCAGGGGCACCACTTCCGCCGTTCTGTTCGGAAATGGTATGCCCTAGTGTTATGCAATCCTAAAGCCCTGCATTCCTTCATTGCCTCAAATCACGCCATCTGCTCTTAAGCACGCATTCATGAGCACCCAGCTATCCACTCTACTGAGCTCTCAGATGGTCTCTTCGGGTACCTGACTCTCTCACTGTGGCCTGTTTTTGTCACTCAGGGCTTTGCAGCGTGTTTTCTCTGTACGACTCTCTGGCCTGCCAAGCTATTTCCCCACATCCTGACACTTCTCCCACATCCAGTCCTCCTCAAAATGTGCGTGTTCCATCTGTGCCACTAAATATGTGGTACTGGACAAATATTTACCCTTCTGAGCCTCCATTTCCTCTTCTGTGATTATGGCACAGACTGCTGATTAGGTCCCAAATACCCATGATTCCCTCCTTCCTTTCCCAGAGCATGTGGCCACCCATGTAGACATTTCCCAGTCTGCCTGGAAGCTGGGTGCCACGGGACCACATTCTGATCAATGAAATGTAAGTAAGAGAAACTGCATAGTCTATTTAACTACTATTGATATATTGTTCCCCTAAAGGCAAGCTGTTTTCCCTCCACATTCCTTTTCTCCTTTCTGCTGGCTAAGAAATTCCAAGAAGTAGAACAGCTGCCTTGAATTCATAAATGCAAGCCAATTTCAAATCAACGAATTCTGCCAGTTACATGAGAGAAATGTTTCTATCTTAAGTTCCTGTAGTTGGGGGTTACAGCATTTTTTTGTATGTATCATAACCAATATACATAAAAAGAAGATAATAACTCTTACCTCACAGATCTCCTAACACCTAATCATCCTCAGTGAGCATTTCTTCATCCTATTTCTGTTTAATCTCATCTCTAAATGAGGGGTTTAAAAAGAACAGATCTCACAGGATGTAAAATAACACAAGGAGAGATGCTGAGCTTAGAGCCTAGATAAGCCTGAATTCACCCTACATAAGCTCTGTAATCCAGGGCCAAGTCACTTAACCTCTCTGTGTTTTTGCTTCTTTGCTCTTTGTAGTTAACTCATAGGGTTGTTGTAAAAATCAAATGAGAAAATGTATGTAACATGCTTGGGTAAACCCATGTTACATGATGGGTGCCAGTTTTGCAGAAACAGACTCTCAATCAAGGATAGCTATTATTATTAGAGAGGCCACAGGCCAATATTATTATCACTAGATGTGGGAGAAGTGTCAGGATGTGGGGAAATAGCCTGGCAGGCCACATAGTGGTACAGAGAAAACACACTGCAAAGAGGCCTCAGGCCAATATTATTATTGCCTGAGGGATATGAGCATGTGCTCTGGAACCAGGCTGTCTAGGGTTGAATCCAAGCTCCCCCACTTACAATATGTGTGAACTAAGGTGGACTACTAAATCCCTCTGGTTCTTAATTTCCACCTCTATAAAATAGGGATTGTAATAGCATCTACCTCATAGGTTCATCATAAGGATCAAATGAATTGATAATTTTAAAACCCTAGTAGAGTACCTAGCAGATGGCAAGTGTTCAAAATTCTACTTGCTGATTATTGTTATCAAAGACTCGTTCCAGGGCTGACAGGTTAGGACTCTCCTCACAAAATGGAAAAGTAACCAAAGCCTCAACCAAGGGCTAATGCATACGCCAATGCTTTAGGAAAATGAGATCTGCCCTTGCTGACCTGCTGTTAGCTGAAATCCACACTATTAGAACCACACCTTCAAATTAAGATGTGTTTTTATAAAAACCCTAGCCCTGAGCCAAAATATCAATATATTAACAGAAAATGAGACTGCTTGGCCTATTTTATAATTCAGCAGAAATACACTCAGTCATTTATTCATTTAAACATTTTCTAAATAGCTATAAACATAGTTCAAGGTTCTTAAGGTATTAAAAAAGTAATAGAAATCAGTTTCCCCAGACTACTGCCTCAGATTAAAAAGAAGAAGGATCATGGAAGACACTGTTAATTGCCTCAGCAATATCTATTCCCCTCCTTTCTTGATAACAGAACCAAATCTTACTTGGAAAAGTAAAGTGTCAATTCCAGGCAATGGATCATGATTGCTCTAAGTTGATCATGACAATCTTGTCCCTCTTCCCAGCCTCTCTTGTAGCTCAGGTGGTCATGTGGCCCAGGTACAGCCAATAAATGTAAGCAAAATCTACTGAGTGGGCAGCCCTGAAAAAGCATTTGCTTTTCTGGTAAGAGGAGACAAAGCAGCTGGTTTGGTGCCTTTGCCTTTTTCCCTGCCTGCCTTCTTTCTGTCTTGAACATATATGAGATGTCTGAAACTGAAGCAGCTATCACATGATCTTAAGATAACAAGCATGAAGGAAAGGCTGAGGAAAGAACAGATAAACTGGCCCTGACATTCCCAAGCCACTCAATGAACCAACACCAGTGACCATTTACCTCCTGACCTCTTGTTATAAGCTATTACAGATGAATTTTACTCGCAGCTAAATGTATTCCTAAATATACAGGTTCTCCCACAGGATATGGAGCTGTACCAGGCAGGTCCAGACAGTAGGTTCTAAGACATGGGGATATGTTCTTAAATCCAAGTTGTGGGATGATATGAAGGCTGTGAAGAGGGTGCTAATACTAAACCTTTCCTATTTCATCATTTTACCTGTGACCATCATCTAAGTCAACTCAGTCTTTTGTGTATTCCTCTATCGTGGATCCAAGTGGCTTATTGATAACCCTAAGGGTTATCCACCTTAAGTATAACAATATGTACTCCCTGTGCTCGTATAAAACCCTGCTCTATTTGGACAGACACTCTCCCCAACCCACAGCTTTTTTCCTTTCCTATCATTTCTGTTCTAGCACATAGCAATTGTCCCAAAGGCTTCCTGTGCCTTTTCAACTCTGCAATCACACAGCAGTTGATAAGACCTATTAATATTTCAGCACATTTTTCAATTGCAGGGCCACGATACTCACTGAACACAGACCATTTATTTGTCTACCACAAAATGCAACCTTCTGGTTACAAAATGAGACAGTGCTCAGGACCTCGGAGAGCACCCTTCCAGCACCCTTCCATGTCAATGCAAGGGCAGTATCTCCAGGACCTCTTCCACAATCCAGGGCATGGAATTGCCTCTTCTTGACATTATTAACCAGAAAAAAAATTTTTAACTACTGGGTGGAGGGATATAGCCATTTTCTTAACCTGAAATATGGCAATCCACCTCAGAGGGAGCTTGTGGGAAAAAAATGCTTCCATTTAGCAAGATTAAGATAATAATCAGAACCATTCCCTGAGCACCTGATACGTGCCAGAAACATAAGATATTTTTGCCATTTTATAGGCAGAAAAACAGAGGAGTAAAAAGCTACCACATTATAAACATTTGCTAAATGCCAGGCACTCTGCTAAGCCATATATTCACACACACATATATATACACACATATATATGTCTTATATATAAATTAATATATATATTTAAACACACAATCCTATCCATTTATACTTATATATATTTTGCTATATTGAGGTATTCAGTTCTTGAATTTGAATAAAAATAATTGAGATAGTAGTGAGAGATACTTCTATTATTAGCCTCATTTTATGTGAAGAAATTGAGACAGGTAGTACATAGCTCTTAATAGCAGTATTAGAATTTAACCCAGGCAGTCTGACCACACCTAAGGTGAATATACAATTTACTGTGCAAAATAGCATTCTTTTGAGGGTGAAATGAGTGCTAGTAATGATAAGGCTAGAATAGCAGGTATGAATCAGGACTGTCCCACATAAACTAGAATATCTGGTCACTCTAGTTGTATTGACCTCAATGAAATAATGACGTGAAATAATATACTTAAAGCATTCATCTCTATGCCTGATATGTAATATGTGCTCAATATATTTTAGCTATTTTTATTATTACCCATCTCTCAGGGTCACTTTGAGACCTTCATGAAATGGAAGGTGTAAAGTGGTCCAGGGATACAGAGTAAATATCATCAAGTGTTTCCTTAACATGCCTCCTCCATCCTGTCCTCTTGCTTTCCAAGGAAGCATCAATTCTGGCACTTGACACCTGTCACATGTGAGCAATGCAGAGTCAGAAGAATGTGAGATGACTCAGGGCCTGCCTGCCGCAGGTTGCTGGATGGGAAACCAGTGAACTTCTGAGACTGGTCCAAACACCCACCTGCCGCATGCCAGCAAAGAAGCCAGTGATTCTGGAGCAGCCACTGATGTCTGTCTGGGCATCTGATATCTCAGCTAAATTCAGACTGACAATCAATAGAGACTCCTCCGGAGACCTCATTTTCACAGGTTCCCTTAGTTCACCAGCATGTCATTTTGCATAGGTGAGACCTTCATTCAGGGTGCCTGCTCCTGTTTCTAAGCAGTCGTCTGAAGTTTCCCAGTTCTACCTCCACTCTCCTCCACATCTTCAATTGCTTCATTTTACAGCAAGGAAAACATTTTATCAATGGCCACTCTCCTTAAGGTGGGATTACAGATATCAAATCACAAAATCATGGAAATTCTAGATAGAGCTGGATTGCTTTAAGAGTTTCTAGTCTAGGGCTTCCGTGGTGGCGCAGTGGTTGAGAGTCCGCCTGCCGATGCAGGGGACATGGGTTCGTGCCCCGGTCCGGGAAGATCCCACATGCCACGGAGCGGCTGCACCCGTGAGCCATGGCCGCTGGCCCTGCGCATCCGGAGCCTGTGCTCCACAACGGGAGAGGCCACAACAGTGAGAGGCCCGCGTACCACACACAAAAAAAACAAAAAACTTTCTAGTCTAGAACAAAAAATCTTAAAATTTGTACGGAGATACAGAAGACCCTGAATAGCCAAAGCAGTCTTCAGGGAAAAGAACGAAGCTGGAGGAATCAGACTCCCTGACTTCAGACTATACTACAAATCTACAGTAATCAAGACAATAAGGTACTGGCACAAAAACAGAAACATAGATCAATGGAACAAGATACAAAGCCCAGAAATAAACCCACACACCTATGGTCAACTAATCTATGACAAAGGAGGAAAGGATATACAATGGAGAAAAGACAGTCTCTTCAACAAGTGGTGCTGGGAAAACTGGACAGCTACATGTAAAAGAATGAAATTAGAACACTCCCTAACACCATATACAAAAATAAACTCAAAATGGATTCAAGACCTAAATGTAAGACCGGACACTAGAAAACTCTTAGAGGAAAACATAGGAAGAACACTCTGACATAAATCACAGCAAGATCATTTTTGATCCACCTCCTAGAGTAATGGAAATAAAAACAAAAATAAACAAATGCAACCTACTGAAAGTTAAAAGCTTTTGCACAGCAAAGGAAACCATAAAAAAGACGAAGAGACAACCCTCAGAATGAGAGAAAATATTTTCAAACGAATCAACGGACAAAGGATTAATCTCCAAAATATATAAACAGCTCATGCAGCTCAATATCAAAAAAACAAACAACCCAATCCAAAAATGGGCAGAAGACCTAAATAGACATTTCTCCAAAGAAGACATACAGATGGCCAAGAGGCACATGAAAAGCTGCTCAACATCACTAATTATTAGAGAAATGCAAATCAAAACTACAATGAGGTATCACCTCACACCAGTTAGAATGGGCATCATCAGAAAATCTACAAACAACAAATGCTGGAGAGGGTGTGGAGAAAAGGGAACCCTCTTGCACTGTTGGTGGGAATGTAAATTGATACAGCCACTATGGAGAACAGTATGGAGGTTCCTTAAAATACTAAAAATAGAATTACCATATGATCCAGCAATCCCACTACTGGGCATATACACAGGGAAAACCATAATTCAAAAAGACACATGCACCGCAATGTTCATTGCAGCACTGTTTACAATAGCCAGGTCATGGAAGCAACCTAAACGCCCATCGACAGACAAATGGATAAAGAAGATGTGGTACATATATACAATGGAATATTACTCAGCCGTAAAAGGGAACGAAATTGGGTCATTTGTAGAGATGTGGATGAATCTAGAGACTGTCATACAGAGTGAAGTGAGTCAGAAAGTGAAAAACAAATATCGTATATTAAGGCATATATGTGGAACCTAGAAAAATGGTACAGATGAACCGGTTTGCAGGGCAGAAATTGAGACACAGATGTAGAGAACGAATGTATGGACACCAAGGGGGGAAAGCAATGGGGGGTGGGGGTGGGGTGGGATGAATTGGGAGATTGGGATTGACATGTATACACTGATGTGTATAAAACTGATGACTAATAAGAATCTGCTGTATAAAAAAATAAATAAAATAAAATCCAAAAAATTAAAAAAAAAGAGTTTCTAGTCTGATGCACTCAATTTACAGATCAAGGAACTGAGATACAATAAGAGACTTGCCTAATGTAACAGGCAAGTTATTTCAGCATCAGAATGGGTTTGGGGGCAGGACTCTGAAGTTGGACTACCTAGGTTCAGATTTTACCTCCATCATATTCAATTTACTTTCTCTCTCTGTGCCTCACTTTTCTCAGCTATAAACTGGGACTAATCATAGCACCTACCTCCTTATATTCTGATAAGGATTAAAAGAGATAAAAACCCCCTAGCACAGTTTCCTAGGACTTAGAAGAAACATTAGATAAAGGTAGCATTTTATTATTAATATTGATGGAGCTGGTACAAGATTCCACATCTCTTAGTAGGACAAACCGTGAATTTGTCAAATTCTGGGTGCATCCTTAAGAAAAGGAGCATTTTTTTAAGGTTTTGGAGTTTTAAATGTTTTTCCTTTATGTCATTTAATACTCTCAAGGTTAATGAGCTTGACCATCATTTCTTAAACTGTATTCCTCAAAGTAGGAGTTTCTTACAAAGCTAGGAATTCTTTGAAATCCCTAGTTTGGTGGTCATACAAGTCTGAGAAATATTGGACCTTCGATTCTTCCTCCCCTGAAGATTCATAATGCATATGAACATATTATCCAAGAAGTCCTGCAGGAAAGAAGTCTGCATGACATTATTTAAGCTGCCACTTCCCAAACATACTTGACCACAAAATCCTTTCAAATATCCCCACTGACACTAGTGTCCCAGAACACGGTTTGAGAAATTCTGAATTAGATCAAAGCTTCTTGAAGTCTCCCTCTCAAAATCAGAAGCCAAGCCATGACACCTGACATTCCACAGCTTCCCAACCTGAAAAAAATAATCTAGCAAATAACCGAGATTTGACATCTGCCCAACCCAAGATTCCCACAGCACTGAGTCTTGACAACCATGTTTGTATAACTCTACTCTGCCACCCTACCCCTTAGCTACAGCTAACTGGGCAAGAAGTGGACACTTGACTGAGGATGAGCCAATCAGATTCTCTCCAGAGACAGCCCGGTGTAGGGAGGTGTCCCAGCTCTGAAGTTGAAGTCTCCAAACTCCTACCGCTGGAAACTCAGAAACTATTCTGCTTAGAGCTTCTTTCTCAAACGTTCCCCATCTAGTGGTAAAGACGGTGGCTAGCATCTCCTGCCTACTATTCTATTTCTCACTTCCCACAATTCCATGAAAAGTCCCAGAATTGAGTCTTGTTGGCCCTGATTGGCTCCGCTCAGGTCACTGACTCATCCTAAACCAATCGCAGAGGACAAGGGATATGGGCCTCTGATTGGCTGGGCCTGAGTCACATGGCCATTTCTGGAGTCAGGATTGACAAGAAACCCATCTGAATCTCACAGGACTGAAGATATAGGAAGAGTGGTTCCCCAAAGTAAAATTGAGGTTTTGTAACCAGAAGAGGGTATAGAGGGTGGACAGATAAAAATAAAGATGTCCACCATACCTAGGGCCACATTATGACTTTTATGGGTCTTAGGCACTTCTGTCTTCATGAGTCCCTTCCTCCATAAAAACATATATATTTAAAATTGTATTTTATGAATGTGTTGGCATAAAGACAAATATAACCCAGGCTGGGTTATATTCCTGTTTGTCTTCTGATTTTAGAGGAAATTAAAACATTTTTGTGGACTCTAGGCACTGCACCTGCTGTGCCAATGGATAAATCAGCCCTGACCACACCAGCTCTCAGAAGGAGACTTTTCCAGCAGAAACTCGTGCCCACTGATCAGCAAGTATTCTTCCTGTGCCTGCCTTCCACACCACCCTTGAGCTTGGCCCAAGAGCTCATGAGGAGGGGCAGCCAGTTTTCCTAAAGAACCAACCTGGAGAAAAGGGAACCAAGTAAATTATGGGCTTCTTAATAAGCATAATTTTCCTGCTAAGGGGTTTATCTGCCAGACTGCCTTAAACTGCTTCCAGAGTTCACATTCATTAACTGCCCAATCTCTGAATGGTGCTGACAGCCCCCTTCACAAATCTCTCATCTGCCTTAACCCCAGTTATATTCATGGTTGTTATTTTTAGGGTTACATGAAGTCAGTAACCTTTTACTTTCTCCCTACCCCACCCGCCCCCATAGTTCAAAGAGAGATGAACCGAGGGGATGTTTTCATGGAGAGGAAAACCAGAGAAAGCAACAAGCTGATAGGGAGGGTGGGAGGGAGGCTCAAGAGGGAGGGGATATGGGGATTAAAAAAAAAAAAGAAAGAAACAAGCTGAAAAGGGCCCTGACTGCTTTGAAAGCAAAGTCCAAAAGGGACTTTCTGAGGTTAGCTAGAAAATCTCTTGTCCCTAGTAATTTACCCTAAACTACTATGGGCAGAGGGTTGCCAGTCAGCATAGTGCGGTTCACGCACTCCTATGTGTCAGCCATTTGCTTAACACATTGGTGGGTTCTGCCACATTCGCGTATCAACCGTAGAATTATTTATTAAGCTTTTGTTTACTTTAAACCACCTCACTCGCCCACATAACCTCATCTAAGCATTACCATCCATGAGATTAAAAGTTTGATAAACAATTAATATTTTTCCTGATACATTTAATTAAGCATTAACTATTCAAACAGAAAATATTCCTGGTAGGATACCCACCACTAATTAGCTGTGTGACTTTAGCAAGTCACTCACCCTCTCTGAGCTTCAGTTTCCTGGCCCTGTTGACCTCTCAAGCTCTATGATTCTGAAATTCCAGAGATATGTTTAGGAAGCTGTATTTTGTGAGATTATGTTCCACTTCTTCTCCCACTTTTCTAGCTTTTATTTTCCTGAGTATTAATTTTTAAATGGGGGGAACTATATAAAATTTGAAAATAAAATATATCTTAAACTACTCTTTTCCCTTTATTCTGTATATTCCAAATCTATTGGTTTTTTTCTTTTTTCAGATTCCTGCTCACCCAAGCTCCTTCAAAACTTCAGAGGTTTTGTACATGCTGTTCCCTCTGAAAGCAATGCTCTTCCCACAAGTTAACACTTACTCACCCTTCATATCTCAGCTCAGTGTTCCTTGTTCAGGGAAGCCTTCTCAACCTCTTACCGCCACTTCCACTATGAGTCAGGTCTTCCTTCTAAATGCTTCCATATCATTCTGTTTCTCCGGATGTAATTTTTTTTAATTTGGAGGATCATTTTAGTGTCTGACCTCCTCACTAGACTATGTTTCACGAGGACGGGAATAGCATTTGATTTTCGTGACACTGTGTTTCCAGAAATGTCTGTAGTGCCCAGCACACAGTAGATACCCAATTTGTTGAATGAATAAGATCTCCAGGAGAGGGTGGTTTTGGAATTTCATAGAAACTCACATTTCTTTTGGTAACCTATTCTAGGGACTCTCAACCTTTTCAGTCACAAAATCATCCTTAATGTCTAGCCTAAATTCTTCCTTACTCTTGGCAGAGAAAACATTTTAGAAATAGAGTTATACCTGAATGCTGTAGTCATGAAGAGCCAAAGAGAAATTATAAGTTGCTTCTCTGATGAAGCCCTGGGAATTTCTTCCTACTCCCCACGCAAGGCAAAATCCAAATGTTCTTTATTTTTTTTTAATTGGGTTATAGAAATCCAAATGTTCTTGATGCATGTTAATTGCAAATGGAGACTACTGTTACCTGTTTCCACGCCAATTATCTACAAAGTTCAGCCCAAGGCTGTGACTCTGCCTGATGGCTTTCTCTGGTAACGGGAGCCCAGTGAGCCTGTGCCCAGGAAATGTCGGAGAGTTAGTGCTCCTGGGGATTAGCACTCAACCAATGACTGACACTAGCTGATGGATAAATATACCAGCTCCCTTGCCATCCCGGGCGGGATCATCTGATTGCCCACAGTGGTGACCTGCTGAATAACACATCCTTATTGGCTTCTTTCCTTTCATTGCCTCATCGACCCCACCCCCTACTGCGTTGGACAGTGTGAAGTGCCATCCACACCTCCCTTCACTGAAGGACTTCTTGCCCTATAGCTGCTGGGAGTGCTGCTGGCAGACGACCTTCAGCTGTCAGTCCCTTTAGGAATTGCCTCAGCTGCAGAGAGCTGTCTTGCCCAAGGATGCACCTTGTTCTGGGAAGCCCATGTCCCATGACTGATTGATGCGGGTTTATGAAGGCTTAGCCACCCTAGCCAAGTTTAGGACAACTTGGAGGGTCGTCCTAGCTTCAGAGCTCCCTGTAGGGTTGGCTCGGGCTGTTGCTGAGCCTGCACTGTGGCTCGCCTTCCCCCCTGCCCACCATCCCCGCTTCCTTCTCCTTCCTTTTATAGGTGTTGATTTCAAGGGCATTCTTTAATAAACATCCTGGCGCTAACTCCATCTCAGAGTCTGCTTTCTGGGGCTTCGCCTCTCTACGAGGGGGAGAGCTAGTGAGCCAGCCAGCTATCCAGCTGTCCCCCTCATCGAGAGGGAAGGCTCTATAAGGAGGAAAGCGAGCTTACTAGTAGGCTCATCTTACTAGTATTTGTAGCCTGTGACGCTGCACTAGGATTTTCCCTATTAATAATAGTATCAGGGCTTCCCTGGTGGCGCAGTGGTTGAGAATCTGCCTGCTAATGCAGGGGACACGGGTTTGAGCCCTGGTCTGGGAAGATACCACATGTCGCGGAGCAACTACGCCCGTGAGCCACAACTACTGAGCCTGCGCGTCTGGAGCCTGTGCTCCGCAACAAGAGAGGCCACGACAGTGAGAGGCCCACGCACCGTAATGAAGAGTGGCCCCCGCTTGCCACAACTAGAGAAAGCCCTTGCACGGAAACGAAGACCCAACACAGCCAAAAATAAAAATAAATAAATTAAAAGAAGGCTCAACATTAAAAATAATAATAATAACAGTATCAAACACCTACAGTGTTGATTACCTACAAAATCTTAACCTTCTCCAATGTTAAAAATTATTGCCCCAACTATTATATTAATGCCATTAATATGATTATCAAAAAATAATATAACTTGAATCACAACCTACAGCTTACTAATTAGTTTTATCAGTCTATTTCTTCTTAACCAGTTTAACCACAACAGCCTTTACTTTTCATTAATCTTCTTCTACTCCCTATCAGCACCTTTACGAATTCTAGAAACATGACTCCTACCACGAATACTCATAGCCAGCCAATGCCACCTGTCTAAAGAATCACCAGCTTGGAAAAGGTTATACTAATCGTGCTACAGATGTTCCTAATTATAATATTAACAGCCACAGAATTGATTCTATTCTACACGTTATTAGAAGCAACACTAGTCCCAACACTATTATTATCTCCTGGGGAAACCAAACAGAATGACTTAATCAGGGACTTTGCTTTTTATTTTACACACTAGTATTGATAGCATCTCTTCCACTTCTAGTTGCTCTCGTACATATCCAAAATACTATAGGTTCACTAAACTTTTTAATAATCCAACACTGAACCCAAACAATATCTAACTCTTTATCCAGTATTTTCATATGACTAGCATGCATAATAACGTTTATAGTAAAAATAGCCCTCTGACTGCCGAAAGCACACGTCAAAGCCCCCATTCTATAGTTCTTGCAGCCGTACTACTCAAACTTGGGGGCCACGGTACGCTACGAATCACAATGATCCTACACCCCTTAACAAACCACACAGCACATCCACTCGTCCCATTACGAATAATCATAACCAGCTCAATTTGTTTGTGCCAAACAGACTTAAAATCACTCGTCTACTCATCCATTCGACACATAGCACTTGTCATTGTAGCTAACCTCACCCAAACATGTTGAAGTTATACAGGGGCTACCACCCTAATAAGTGCCCATGGCCTCACGTCATCTATATATCATTCTGCCTGGCAAATTCAAATTACAAACATATTCAGAGCCAAACCATAATTTTAGCCTGTGGCCTACAGACGTCTCTTCCACTAGTGGCAACACGATGACTACTAGCAAGTCTTATGAACCTAGCATTACCCCCCAACAATCGACTTAATTGGAGAACTACTGGTAGTAATAACATCTTTTTCATGTTCCAACATCACCATCATCCTAATAGGGATTAAGGCAGGCATTACCGCCTTAGACTCTCTAGGTATTCTAATCATAACACGACATTTACATGAGAAAACACCCTCCTAACCCTGCACCTATTACCCCTCCTAGTATCACTCAACGCCCAAATTATTTTGAGACCCATGTTCTGTAAATATAGTTTGACAAAAACATTAAATTGTGCATCTAATAATAAAAGCTCAAATCTTATTTACCGAAAAAGTATACAAGAACTGCTAATTTATGTCTCCACATTTAACCAAACTTTTAAAGAACAGGAGTGATCCATTAGTCTTAGGAACCAAAACACTGGTGCAATTCCAAACAAAAGAAACAAATTTATTCCCCTCTTCCACACCAGTCGCACTGACTATATTAACTCTACAAATTAAAATTACAGCCTCCAATGTCTACAAGACTAACCGATGCTCATGTTATGTAAAAACCATTGTCTGATATGGCTTCATTACCAGCTTAATTCCCATGACAATATTCATTTACTCAGGCCAAGAAATAATCATTTCAAATTGACACTGAATTACTATCATCCAACCCTAAAACTATCACTTAGCTCTAAATTTGACTTCTTCTCAGTGATATTCCTACCAGTAGCACAAATTCGTCACATGGTCAATCACACAGTTCTCAACATGCTATACACCCTCAGACCCTAACGTTAATAGATTCTTCAAATATCTACTTGTATTTCTCATCACTATGCTAAGTTTTAGTTACCGCCAACAATCTTCTCCAACTTTTTAGCTGCAATCATGCCCTTTTTGCTAATGGGACGAACGGTAGGGCCAAACAGACACAAACACTACCTCTCTTCAAGTCATTTTACATAACCGCATTGGTCTCTAATTGGATTCATTATATCAGCAGCATGGTTCTTACTCAACTTAAATGCATGAGACTTATAACAAATTTTCAGACTTAACGTAAATCACACTAATTTACCCCTAATCAGGCTTCTTCTAGCTGTAGCTGGAAAATGTACCCAATTTGGCCTTCACCCATGACTTCCCTCAAAAACAGACGGCAACACTCCAGTCTCAGCCCCAATGCACTCAAGTACTATAGCTGTAGCAAGTGTTTTCTAACTTATCCGTTTTCATCCATGAGTAGAAAACAGTAAAACAATCCAAACACTAGCATGATGCCTAGGAGCCGTCACCACCCTATTTACGGCAATCTGTGCTCTCACCCAAAACATCCAAAAAATAGTCGCCTTTTCCACCTCAAGTCAATGAGGCCTTAAAATAGTAACCACTGGCATTAACCAGCCCTACCAGCCTTCCCCCATATCTACACACAAGCACTGTTCAAAGAAATGCTATTCACGTGCTCCAAATCCATTATTCACAGTCTAATGACGAACAAGATATTAGAAAAACAGGAGGTCTGTTTAAAGCAATACCTTTCATCACAGCCTCTCTCATCATCAGAAGCCTTGCATTAACAGGGATGTCTTTCCTCACAGGCTTTTACTCAAATGACCTAATCACTGAAACCGCCAACACACCCTATACCAGTGCCTGACCCTCCTAATTACACTGATTTCCACATCCCTAATGACTGTCTACAGCACTCCAATTCTTTGCACTCTTCGGACAGCCTCGCTTCTCTACTCTAACTTGAATTAATGAAAATAATCCACTTCTAATTAAGTTTATTAAATGCCTTTTCATTGGAAGTGTTTTCGCTGGATTCTTTATCTCCAGCAACATCTCTCCAACAACTATTCCACAGGTAACTATGCCTTATTATTTGAAATTAACAGCCCTTGCCATGACTATTTCAGGGTTTACTCTGGCACTCAAAATCAAGTGTAGATTTTTGTGTAAAAATACACAAAACCTAAATTTCAATTATCCTTCAAACCTATGCAAATTCTCTAATCTTCTCAGATACTTTCCAACTATCAAACACTGTCTCTCACCATATCTAAATCCATCAAGTCAAAAATCAACGTAACCACTGTTAGATCTGATTTGATTAGAAAATGTGCTACCAAAATCTACCTCACTTTTCCAAACAGGAATTTCTATACTAGCCCTAGACCAAAAAGGCCTAAAGTTTATTTCCTCTCCTTCCTCATTACATTTGCCTTAAGCATAGGTCTATTTCATTTCCACGAGTAACTTCCATAATTAGCACAACACCAATAATGACCAACCAGTAACAACCACCAGCCGAGTACCATAACACAGCAATTCCTATAGCTTCCTCACTAAAAAACCCAGGATCTCCAGTCTCATAAATCACTCAATCCCCCAACCCATTAAACTTACACACAATCTCTACTTCATCATCGTTTAGAATACAAAGAATCACTGCAAGCTCCATTATCAGCCTTGAAAGAAACATGCCTAGGATGGTTTTACTAGAAACTCAAATCTCAGGATACTGCTCAGTGGCCACGGATGTTATATAACCAAAAACTGCTAATATATGCCTAGATAAATCTTTAAAACCATGAGACCCCAAAACAGCCCAACAAAATTTATTACAATACCACAACCAACTCCACCACTCACAACTAATCCAAGCCCACCATAAATAGATGAAGGTTTTGAAGAGAAACGTACAAAACTAACTACAAAAATAGTATTTAAAATAAATACAATGTGTGTCATCATTATTCTTACATAGAATCTAACCAATGCCATGAAAAATCATCATTGTATTTCAACTATAAGAATACTAATGACCAACATTCGAAATCTCACCCATTAATTAAAACTGTTAACAACACAGTTATCTATCTACCATTATCTATCATCATGAGATATCTACACACATGCACTGTTCAAAAAACAATGGTGAAATTTCAGTTCCCTACTAGGTATTCCTTTAATTCTACAAATCTTAACAGGGTTATTCCTAACAATACATTGTACATCAGATACAATAACTGCCTTTCATTTGTAACCCATATCTGCCGAGACGTAAACTACAGATGAATCATCCAATATCTACACGCAAGTGGAGCCTCCATATTTTTTATGTGCTTATTTATCCATGTAGGGCAAGGCGTGTATTATGGATCTTACACTTTCCCAGAAATGTGAACATCAGAATCATCCCTACTATTTACAGTAATAGGTTTATGTGTTACCATGAGGCCAAACCTGCTTCTAAAGAGCAACAGTCATTACAACGTGGGGGTTTCTGTGAATGAACTATATCTGGCATCGGCTCTTACTTCAGGGCCATCTCAGCACACACTTCCCCCTTAAATAAGACATCTTGATGGACTAATGACTAATCGGTCCCTGCTCACACATAACTGGTTTCATGCATTTGGTATTTTTCAATTTGCGGGGTGGGTGGTGGGTGGGAATGCTGTGACTCCGCTATGGTTGTCAAAGGCCTTACTTAATATAGTCCAGCAACTTGTAGCTGAGCTTAAACTGAATATTATTTACCAACATCATCAACCATCAGGTGTTGTTTAGCCAATGGTTATGGGACATAAAGCAATTACACACATACATACACACGCACGTACACATGCACACGCATATCAGGTAAATAGCCTGTTTAATCAAACTCCCTTTACCCCTCGCTAAACTCACACTTTATATGCCATCATCACCCTGCCAAACCCCCAAAACAAGGCAAAATATATAAAAATATAACATTCAGCTAACTCATTAAACCAACACATTACCCTTATTGTACCAACCCAAAGCTAGCATAACTACAAACTAGCCTCTGAACTGTACCAATGAATTACTTATATATACAGCTTATATAGACAGACATCCCCCAGATCTGCCACTTACCTCAGACAAAATCAAAATTAAGTATATTTTAATGTATAAATTAAAATACATTTTAATAATACACAAAAGAAAAAATTATTTCGATACTAATTTTAACACAATCCAAACTATTACACTAAATACCAATATATCACTTAAATACATAAATCTCCTACGTACAAAATTCTACTCAACCTGTTGATGTAGCTTAATAATTAAAGCAAGTCACTGAAAATGCCTACATGAGGTGACCTACTCCGCAAATACATAGGCTTGGCCCCAGCCTTTCTATTAATTTTTAATAAAGTTACACAGGTAAGCATCTGCATCCCAGTGAGAAAGCCCTCTAAACCATAAAAGAGTAAAAGGAACAGGCATCAACACACCAAAAAGTAGCCACCGTGGTCATCTGATTAACCCAAATTAACAGAAATCTGGCATAAAGCATGTTAACGAGCACCCCCAAAATAAAGTCCTAGCTAAGCATAAAAAGCCACAGCTAAAATAAAAACAAGCTACAAAAGTGACTAACATTTCTGACTACCTGACAGCCAAGATCCAAACTGGGATTCGATACCCAACTATGCTTAGCCCTAAACTCAAATAGTTACAACAACAAAATTATTTGCCAGAATACGACTCCAAAAGCCTAAAACTCAAAGGACCTGGTGGTGCTTCACACCGCTCTGGAGCAGCCTGTTCCATAATCAATAAACCCCAATAAACCTCACCAACCCTTGCTAATAATACAGTCTACATCCCAGCACCTCTAGCAAACCCTAAAAAGGAAGAATAGTAAGCGTAATTGTCAGAAATAAAAATGTTAGGTCAAGGTATGGGATGGGAAGAAATGGGCTACATTTTCTACCTCAAGAATGTAAAATAATTTAATATGAACGTTTTTATGAAATTAAAAACCAAAGGAAGATTTAGCAGTAAATTAAGAATAGAGTGCTTAATGGAATCAGACCATGGAGTACACACACATCACCCATCACCCTCCTCAAATATGGATAACTCTCCAAAAACTGACAAGTACCAAACATAAAAGAGGAGACAAGTCGTCACAATGTGAGCATATTGGAAAGTGTGCTTGGACAAATACAAAGCACCTAATTTATACGCACGAGATTTCATACCGCATGAACACTTTGAACTACAACTAGCCCAAACTTCCCACCAAATTCAACTGCCATAAGCAAATTAAATAAAACATTCACTCAACATCCAAAGTATAGGAGATAGAAATTTAAACTTAGCTCTATAAAGACCACAAGAGAATGATGAAAGCAGCATTAAAAGTACCAAAAAGCAGGGCTTCCCTGGTGGCGCAGTGGTTGAGAGTCCGCCTGCCGATGCACGGGATACGGGTTCGTGCCCTGGTCCGGGCGGATCCCATGTGCCACGGAGCGGCTGGGCCCTTGAGCCATGGCCGCTGAGCCTGCGCGTCCGGAGCCTGTGCTCTGCAACGGGAGAGGCCGCGGCAGTGAAAGAGCCGCGTACCGCAAAAAAAAAAAAAAAAAAAAAAAAAAAGTACCAAAAAGCAAAGCTTACACCTTCTACCTTCTGCATAATGATTTAACGAGGAAAACTTCAACAGAGGGAACTTAAACACGAAACCTGACGACCTACTTGTGAACAGTTTATAAGAACAAACTCACCTATGTGGCAAAATAATGAGATTTATAAGCAGAGGTGACATGCCTAATGAGCCTGATGATAAGCTGGTTGTCCAGGAAAGAATGTTAGCTCAACTTTAAATATTACTTTTAAAATCATAACTTTTTTAAAAATATAAATTTATTTCTTTTTGGCTGCGTTTGGTCTTATTGCTGCACGCGGGCTTTCTCTACTTGCGGCAAGCGGGGGCTACTCTTCAGTACGGTGCATGGGCTTGTTGCAGAGCACGGCCTCTAGGCATGCAGGCTTCAGTAGTTGTGGCACACGTGCTCAGTAGTTGTGGCTAAAATCATAACTTTTAACGCAATTTTAAATGTTACTCTAAAAAAGTACAGCTTTTTATACACAGGATACAGCTTTTCTTAGAAAGGAAACATAAACAATTTCATAATTGGCTTACAAGCAGCCACCAATTAAGAAAGCATTCAAACTCAAAACACATTCATCTTGGGCCTCCCTGGTGGCGCAGTGGTTGAGAGTCCGCCTGCCGATGCAGGGGACACAGGTTCGTGACACACGTGTCCGGAAAAAAAAAAGAAAAAAAACACATTCATTTTTTTTTAATTAATTAATTTTATTTATTTGGTTTTGGCTGTGTTGGGTCTTCGTTGCTGCACGTGGGCTTTCTCTAGTTGCGGCGAGCGGGGGCTACTCTGTTGCACTGCACGGGCTTCTCATTGCGGTGGCTTCTCTTGTTGTGGAGCACGGGCTCTAGGCACGTGGGCTTCAGTAGTTGTGGCTCACAGGCTCTACAGCACAGGCTCAGTAGTTGTGGCACACGGGCTTAGTTGCTCCATGGCATGTGGGATCTTCCCGGACCAGGGCTCGAATCCATGTCCCCTGCATTGGCACGCAGATTCTTAACCACTGTGCCACCAGGGAAGCCCAAAACACATTCATCTTAATACCAACAATAAACCAACTCCTAATTTAATACTGGACTAATCTATTAATAGAAGCAATACTATTAACATGAGTAACAAAAAATGATTATCCTTGCATAAGCCTGTATCAGAGCAGATGGCCCATTAATAGTTAACAACAAAATAAACCTAAGCCAACACTTAATTATTTATTAAAACGATTATTAACCCAACACAGGCATGCATTTAAGGAAAGATTTAAGAAAGTAAAAGGAACTCAGCAAACACAAACCCTGCCTGTTTACCAAAAACATCACCTCTAGCATCACTAGTATTAGAGGCGCTGCCTGCCTAGTGCCTGTAACACTAGTGGTTAATGCCCATGGCATCCTGACCGTGCAAAGGTAGCAAAATTATTTCTTCTCTAAATAAGGACTTGTATGAATGGCCACATGAGGCTTTTACTGTCTCTTACTTTTGATCAGTGAAATTGACCCTCCTGTGAAGAGGAGAGAAAAATATAAGACAAGAAGACCCTATGGAGCTTTAATTAACTAATCCAAAAAATAATAATAATAAACAATAACTGAACCTCAGGGGATACCAGAGCTTTTAATGGATTAACAATTTTTCTTGGGGTGACCTCAGAGAATAAAATAACCTCCAACTGATTGAAATTTAGACCAACTGGTCAAAACACGTCATCACTTATTGATCCAAAATATTGATCAACAGAACAAGTTACCTTAGGGATAACAGCACAATCCTATTTTAGAGTTCACATTGACAATAGGGTTTAGGACCTCAGTGTTGGATCAGGACAGCCCAATGGTATAACTGCTATTAATGGTTCATTTGTTCAATGATTAAAGTCCTAAGTGATCTGAGTTGAGACCCAAGTAATCCAGATAGGTTTCTATCTATGATACATTTCTCCCGGTACAAAAGGACAAGAGAAATAAGGCCTACTTAACAAAAGCACCTTCAAATTAATTAATGATATCACTTTAATTCAATTAATTTACTCAAAGAACAGGGTTTGTTAGGGTGGCAGAACCCAGTAACTAAGTAAAATTTAAATCTTTATTGCCAGAGGTTCAATTCCTCTTCCTAACTAAATTTTATGATCATTCTTTCACTCATTATCCCCATCCTACTAACTGTAGCATTCCTCATATTAATTGGACAAAAAGTTCTAGGTTATATGTAACTCTGAAAAAGGGTCAAACATTGTCAGCCCCTATGGATTACTACAGTCCATTGTTGATGCAGTCAAGTTATTTATTAAAGAGCCACTACAAACAACATCATCAATTTCTATATTTATCATTGCACCAATTCTGGCCTTAACCCTAGCTCTCACAATATAAGTCCCTCTTCCCATACCCTACCCACTAAGTAACATAAACCTATGTGTATTATTTACACTAGCCGTATCAACCCTAGCCTTTTCTTCTATCCTCTGATCCGGATGGGCTTCAAACTCAAGATACACACTAATTGGAACCCCACAAGCAATAGCACAGACGGTCTCATATGAAGTAATACTAGCAGTTATTCTCTTATCAGTCCTGTTGATAAACATTTCATTTACACTTTCAACACTAATTATTACACAAGAACACATACGACTAATTTTCCCATCCTGACCCCTAGCCATAATATGATTTATTTCCACTCTAGCAGAAACCAACTGAGCCCCATTTGATTCAACAGAAGGGGAATCAGAACTCGGATTTGGCTTCAATGTAGAACGTGCAGCACCCCATTCACTGGGTTCTTCCTAGCAGAATATGCCAATATCATTATAATAAATATTTTCACAACAATCTTATTTCTAGGTGCATTTCATAATCCCTACTTACCAAACCAGTATACGGCTGATTTCATCATTAAAACACTCCTCCTAACAATTGCCTTTCTGTGAATTCAAGCATCCTACCGATGATTCTGATATGATCAACTCATGTATCTTACGAAAAATTTTTCTACCACTAACACTAGCCCTATGTACACAACATGTTTCACTACCTATCATCACATTAAGCATCCCACCACAAACATAAGAAATTTGTCTGTGGGACTTCCCTGGCGGTCCAGCGGTTAAGACTCCAAGCTTCCACTGCAGAGGGCACATTTTCGATCCCTGGTCAGGGAACTAAGATCCCACATGCCATAAGGCCAAAATAAAAAAATTTTTTTAATTAAAAAAAAGAAATTTGTCTGACAAAAGAGTTACCTTGATAGAGTAATAATAGAGGTTTAAATCCTCTTACTTCTAGGGAATTCCCTGGCAGTCCAATGGTTAGGACTTGGTGTTTTCACTGCCAGGACCCGGGTTCAATCCCTTGTCAGGGAACTAAGATCCCACAAGCTGTGAGGCACGGCCAAAACCAAACAAACAAAACAAACAACAAAAACAAAGCCTCTTACTTCTTGAATTATAGGAATTGAACCTACCCATAAGAATTCAAAATTCCCTTGTGACCACCTGGAGGGGTGGGATAGGGAGGGTGGGAGGGAGGGAGACACAAGGGGGAAGAGATATGGGAACATATGTATATGTATAACTGATTCCCTTTGTTATAAAGCAGAAACTAACACATCACTGTAAAGCAATTATACTCCAATAAAGATGTAAAAAAAAAAAAAAGAATTCAAAACTCTTTGGGCTACCATACTACACCACATTCTACAGTAAAGATCAGCTAAATAAGCTATCTGGCCCATACCCCAAAAATGTTGGTTTATAGCCTTCCTGTACTAATAAACCTTATTATCTTTACTATCATTCTACAGACCATCATTTCAGGAACCGTAATCGTAATACCTAGCTCACACTGGTTATTTACCTGAGTCGGATTTGAAATAAACATACTAGCTGTTATTCTCATTCTAATAAAAAAAAAAAATTCAACCCACGAGCTACAGAAGGATCCACCAAATATTTTCTAACACAAGCCACGGCATCAATACTACTTATAATGACGTTATTATTAACCTAATATACTCCAGTCAATGAACTATTACAAAAATCTTTCATCAACAAGGAGCTCTCCTCCTCATAGAGCCTTTCCTCTCTTCCCCATTGGTCGTATTTATAAACTGCATTATATTTTTGTTGTTGACACATCTGTCTCCCCCACTAGACTGAGCTATGCAAGGGAAGGGACCATGATTTGCTCACCAATATATCGCCGGTTCCTAGCACAAACGCCTGGCACAAGGTAGTTACTCAGTAAGTTGTGGTGGAATAAATGTGAAGCAAAGTTTGCCCCACACGCATATTAAACAATGTCCTAAACCCTTCCCAGGGACTTCCCTTGCGGTCCAGTGGTCAGGACTCTGCACTTCCACTGCAGGGGGCACAGGTTCGATCCCTGGTCGGGGAACTAAGATCCCATATGCTGCGTGGCCAGCCAAAAAAAAAAAAAAAACCCTTCTCAATTTGGCCTAGTTCCAGTTCCACAATCATCACTCTGGAGCAATAAAGACAACTTCTTCACTGTGGACCACGAAGGAAGTCCTTGCTGTCTAGTCTACTTTTATGTCAATGGATCACTACTTTTCATGCCTGGCTATTATGAGAAAACTGACATTTGGCATCTCAAGAGGAAGGACACAATGATTCAAGTACAAAAAAAAAAAAAAAAAGACATTTACAACTTCCAGTCATGGGAGTGAGGTATGTGGAGGGATGGAAGTTCCTAATAAAGAAGATGGTTTGGTTAATCAACAGGGAGAAGTGTGAATTTAATGAGGGCTCTCCGGCGGCTGAGGTACAGACCTCATCTGTTACAGCTGCCTTCAACAAGAGAAACGGAGATGATAAATCAGAAATCTGGAATCATTACCAAGCTGCAGAGGTCCAGTCCAAATACTAACTGGCCTCCCAGAGTGACAGTAGAGCTTTGGAATCTAAATGAATCCAGATGTCCAAGCAATCAGCAATCCGCAGTTGAATTAGCCGGGACCCAGCAGACTATAGCCTGAAAGAAACTGGACAGCAGGGCCGAAAATAAAACCATTTGTAGGCCAAAACTGGAATGGAAATCAGAAGACAAGAGCTTGGCACTGGTACTGCAATTCTTCGGACAATGGATACTTCTATTTCCAACAGACTAAAAACTCCACGAGGATAGGAATTCTGTCCATCCCTTTACAGATATATCCCCAGAGTCTAGCACAGTGACATATATGTAGCAAATCTTCATCAAATATTTGTTGAAAGAGTGACTGAAAAAATAACTAAATGCTGTAGCACCCTTTCTTAAAAGCTTGCAGCACCTTGCTTCTGTCAGTTTCTCCAGCTGTGTGTCTATTCTCCACCATGTAATTGGCCCTCTAGCCAAGGTGCAGATGTGGAGGAAATGGAGCCGCGAGGCATTACCAACGTGGAAGCCTCTTCCGCATGGACCCTCATTCTCTACTTCCTCTCCCCTCTGGACCCTTAGCTTATTGAAGCCAATGCTCATTCTTCCTGGGTTCAGTGCAATCCTTCAGCCATGTGTATCTTCCTTTTGTCCCACTGTTGGGTTAGAAGTTAGGGCATGAGGAGGGGACACAGATCCTTTGAGGAGGAGATGAGAGGCACTCACCCTGGCCTCCCTCATGGCTGATCATCAAAAGAGCAATCAGGGGCTTCCCTGGTGGCGCAGTGGTTGAGAGTCCGCCTGCCGATGCAGGGGACACGGGTTCATGCCCTGGTCCGGGAAGATCCCACATGCCGCGGAGCAGCTGCACCCGTGAGCCATGGCCGCTGGCCCTGCGCGTCCGGAGCCTGTGCTCCGCAACGGGAGAGGTCACAGCGGTGAGAGGCCCGCGTACGGCAAAAAAATAAAATAAAATAAATAAATAAATAAAATAAAAAAGAGCAATCAGATATGTCACACTGCCAAGATTATCTCATCCTTTCTGCATTACTGTGCTAAAAGAATATCTATCTCCTACCGTTATACTAGCCTTGGAATGTGACATACGGATGTGGAGGGGGAAAAATATGTCTTTCTCCTCTTTTATCATAATAATCATCACACTGTAATTTGACTTGCTGTATATAATCTGCTTCCCCTAGGAGACTGTGAGCTCCCTAAGGGCATGGACTATGTTTTATATTTCTACACATCTAAGTGTCCTCGAGGCGCTCACACAGGGCGGGAGGTGCGTGCCATATGGTGATGTGCTCTGCTGGGTAGTGGTTGGAAGAAAAGCTGCTGCCACTGGTGAAAAAGGAGCATTTTAAAAACAAATTCATGTTTGTGTCCAACAGACTGCATCTGCCCGATGTTCTATATGGCTGTACTTATGCTACAGAAGACAAAAGGCACAAAGGGGAGTTTGGGCAACTGAAAGATTGCACCATTCAGAAAGATGGGTCGCATAATAGCTCTCTCGACGGGAAGCTTTGGGTGCCCATCCCACGTCTGGTGTTCAGAATACTGCATGCAGGGTAGAAGATTTAAGATGCCATACATACCCTCCCTAGACTATAAGAACAATCACAGTCACCACTAGGCACGAGTACCGTACACAGTCTAACACGGGGTGGAATTCCAGCCAATATTTTTTAATTAAAAATAGTTTTTGGGGGCTTCCCTGGTGGCGCAGTGGTTGAGAGTCCGCCTGCCGATGCAGGGGACACGGGTTCGTGCCCCGGTCCGGGAAGACCCCACATGCCGCAGAGCGGCTGGGCCCGTGAGCCATGGCCGCTGAGCCTACGCGTCCGGAGCCTGTGCTCCGCAACGGGAGAGGCCGCAACAGTGAGAGGCCCGCGTACCAAAAAATAATAAATAAATAAATAATTTTTTAAAAAAAATAGTTTTTTTCTTGATACAAGCATAATATATGTTAACTGTGGAAGATTTAGAAAATACAAGGAAGCACAAATAATTTCTTCAAACACATGTGATACTAGTACCTAGAAATAAACACTGTAACCCTTCCAAACTTTTATATACCAATCCCAGCGCTTATCTCAGAGAGTGCATTAGTATCTTCATGTTAATTCAAGTCCGTGCCACATGGTTTCTGCCAGGTGTGGTCCTCTCCTCAGCGCCCAGTGCCACTTCCACTTCCCTCCAGTGAGAAGGGACTCTCATCCCTGGTGGACCGTAAGCATCATCTGCTGCCCTTGTTTCATCACATGACACACGTGCTGTTAGGGCGTGAACTCTATGTCCCACTCCTCTCAAACCCTTCCCTTTAGATTATGAAGAGCCTATTTCATAAACTGAAAAAATTTGTTATTATGTCCCTGCTACATCCACCCTAACGTTCCTCAAGGCACGATAGATACCTCTTACTTATTAGGGAAGCATGCGTGCTAGGAAAGAGAAAATATGCCCCATATGCACACACATAAACATTTCTGCATTTCATCAAATCTAAAAAGCTAGTAATTACAAGACACACTATTTTTTAAATTTTTATTGAAATTAAGGGCCACAGAGAAATGTGTATAAAACAGAAATGTATAGCTCAATGGATAATCACAAAGCAAACATCTGTGTGACTGCCAGCCAGGTCAAGAAAGAGAACGATGCCAGGCTTTCAGAAGTCCTCCCCCCGCCCCCCACATCATGTTTCCTCTAACCTCTCAGGAGATAACACCTACACCTACCTTGAGGTATAACTCTATATCTTGGTTTTGCCCGGGTTTTTTAACTTTATGTAAGTAGCATCATACATTATATACTCTTCTGTTTATGACTTCTTTCATTAAACACTAAATTTGTGAGATTCATCCTTGACTCACCACTGTTTTACGCAGCCCTAAGAGAGAGAAAAACACTACCAATTAAACTGTGGCAGAAAGCTTTCTTATCACTTATAATTTTTCTTTTATAACTATTTAAAGAGCTCTTTTAGACTTACTTGTTCAGACTTTTATGACATATTATTCTTATGCACTCATAAAAAAGGGAAATATAAGCAAAATAAATTGGCAGGCTGTTCCTAATACTCCTTTATTTCCAGAATTCAATTCTTCTTGACTATTATGCTGCAGGGCTGTGCCCTATACAACCTGCCTGACCATATGCAGCAGCCCCTGCTTACTTCTCCAGCCTCCTCTGCACCACTTTGCCTCTCGCTCTCCATAATGGACCCAAGGCACCTTCTCTTAGCCTCCCAGACACACCAAACTCCTTTCCAACTCTGTCTGTGCTGCTCTGTCTTTTTAGGCACACTTACCCTCAATTCCCCCTTCACTTAAATAACTCCTACTAACCCTCTATGTCTCAGTTTGAATGACACTTCTTCAAGAAGGCATTCCCTGACTGTCCAGGTTTCTGTACAACCATGCCTAGACTTGGTTAAAATGTTTCATGTGCTTTATGGTTTAGTATCTGTATTCTTGCCTGGCACTTAAGCTGCCCAAGGAGAGAAGCTATCTGTCTCCTCACCGATATACTCCCAATGCCCAACACAGTGCCAGTCACAGAGCAGGTGTTCAATAAGTAGAGAGTGTATGAATGAGTAGAAGGATAAATGTAGGGTAGATGGATAGGTGAGTAACTGAATGAATGAATGAATGAATGAATCCCGTTAAGACAAACAGAGGCAAAAATAATTCATTTGGTGAACTTCAGAGCTGTCTGATATCTCCATTCTTCTCTCCTTTCTCTCCCTTACCTGCCACCCACCCAAATTGGCCTGAGAATTGGGACCCTCCAAGGGTTCAAAATTGCCTTCAACCTAGAGTGGCCAAACGTAGCAAAGAAAACACAAGATACCCAGTTAAATGTGAATTTCAGATGAGCATTGAAATTTTTCTAGTGTGTCCAAATGAGTAATAATTAATGAAATAATAATTTCATTTTGATATAATACTTATACTTTAAAAAGTCATTGTTTACCTGAAATTCACATTTAACTGGGAATCCTATATTTCATCCGGCAACCATAATTGAACTTCTTCAAACCTGGACCTTCAGCTCCATCCTCTGCCTTCTTCTGCTCACCTCTGTGTCACAGGTGTCTGACCTCTGCAAAGTACATTTCCCAGAACCTTTTGCTAGCTGGCTTCTGGGTTTGGCCACTGGGAGGCACGGGGGCGGGGAGAGTGATGGGTGACAGTAAGAGCGAAGTCACTCTTTCTTCCCGTCTGCTCTGCCTCAGGCAGCGTCTCTAGTAGCAGCCATGTCACCTGTAAGCCCAGTTCCTGCTAGAAGGCTTTCTGTAGTTCCAGCTTCCAAAGGATGACCCCAACTCCTGGTCACACCACCTCCTCTCTCTGCTCCTCTGGTCTAGGAATAGAGCAGCTTCCTGTTGTTGCCAATCTCTGAGTTGTCTCACCTTTTCAGTTTGGCTTCTCTGTTCTTTGCTCATCTATATAATCTATTCCCTGCATTTAGTTCCTTTTGCGTTGAAACCTCAGAAGGTTTCTGTTTTCCTGATTTGAACCCTGGACTCATACACCCCAAGTCTCTGACTCTTTGTACAGCCTCCTGACCTCACTGCTACATATAACCCTTCCTCCTTGGTGAGCCAAGTGTAACATCCCCAATGCCAGCTCCGTTTTCAAGTCCTTTCACTCTTATTGTAGAGATTGCGTCCCTGGTCTAATGTTTGGGGAAATGGCTTCAGTATTATTTTTATGAGTAATAATAATAGAGCTAATATTTATTGAGCAGTTACTATACACAAAGCACATCTCATGTGCTTCATCTCATTTGCCTTCCAATATAACTTTATGACTGGATGCTATCGTCCCCACTTGGCAGATGAAGGACCTGAGAGACCAAGGTGATGCCTTTAGAAAGGGCAAACCTGAGCAAGTGTGACTCTGTGCTCTGGACTGTCCACTCTACTGCCTGGGAATCCAGTCCCAGCTTCCCTTGCCCCGGCTCCTGGAGCCAGTGCCAGTTCTCTCAGAGGATACAGGCATCTTTAGAAGCTGCTGTGTGGGCTTTCTCTGGAGGGGTCTTTGAGTGTTTTAGCCAGCAGGCTATATCTTGAGCTGCTTTAAATGAACCAGTCTCCACAGTGTATGTGTATGCAGGGGTGGGTGTAACAAAGAGGGAATGACCTTGAAATTTGCAACGAAGTCACTCTGTGTCAGCTGTCATCATGGTGAGAAGCCAGCCAGCCGGCTCGGCAGGGGACCCAGGGAGACACGAAAGGCAAAAAGAGTCAGATTGAAGGAGATATCATTAATCAGGCAGAGGGGCCATTGGCACCAAGGGAGTATCTGCTCAACAAAGTATGAAGTGTCACCCAAGCAGCACTGTGAGCTGGCCTCCTGATGTGTGCTACCTCAGAAAGGCCCATTTTATGGCAAAAATAACTAACGAGATGAGGTTGACATCCGTCCCTCCATCACTCTTCCCTGTTTCTGGGGAAATCGCAGCTAACGGAGCACTGCATGACTGAGCTTCACAACCAGAACACATGGAGGTGCCCCGCACAGGGATTCAAACCCCATGGGGCAGTTCAGACACTGCAGACCTCAGCCCTGTTAGCCACCAGCCGCCGGCCTCACACAGACCCAGCTGTTTAACATTTGAAAACCAATATCAATTCTTAACAGGGCACGGGTGTCAGGGAATGGGCAGAAAGCCAGGCAGGAATGAAGTTAGCACGATTTGATTTGGCCAAGCTTCCTGCTCCAGTGGGTAGCGGGGGAGAAGAGGTAGAATGTGATCTGGACAAACTGGGAAGCAGATGGAGTATATGTCTGGCAGTTCCTTTCCCGGGACTCCCCACATCAAATGCCCAGGGCTCACAGGTCATTGCTGTGGTGCCCCAGGAAGGCCCACCTCCAAAGCCTGGTTCATTCATTCACCACTTAAAAAGTATTTATTGAGCATTTACCATGTCCTAGGCATTGTGCTGGGGGTAATCCCATACTCCCTCTATTAGGGAAGACTTTTCCCACCTTCTGTCCCACCCCGTCAAGATCTTGCCTTCTGGTCATTTGTTTCATTCTGGTCAAGAATATTAATTGAGCACCTACTCTGTGCCGCGCACAACAGTTGTATATACAGCAGTGAACAAGACAAATCCAGTCAGTGATATATAGTGGAAAGAAGAACGAATTTGGAGGCCAAAGATCAATTTTGGACAGGTGGGTTAACCCCTCAGAACATCAGTCTTCTTGTTGGTAAAATGAGGCTGATCCTACCCATTTACAAAAATACTATGAATCTCAGAGATAAAAGATGTGAAAATTACTAATTATACCTACAAAGACCCTATTTCTAAACAGTCACATTCTGAGGTGAATGGTAGAGATAAACTTGGGGGACACTAACCCACTATAATTATACAGTGTTATCAATTAATCAATATTTTTAAAGGTTTTAAAGGACTATATGTTTACGTCTCTTATTACTCAGCCACCCTATAAACTCCCAGAGATCAGGAAGCATGGGTAATATTGTCTTGGATCCCCATTTTCACAAACATGTAAATATCTGTTGAATGAATGAATGATTGAATGAATGGACTCAGGGATAATAATAGGGGATGGAAAACTCCAGGGCCAGGCTGGTAACATAAACGCAGGCAAGAATGGCCCTGGTGGGGTGAACTTGAGGGCCCTTGTCCTAAATGAGGGCAATGCTATTCAACTCCAGCCAACGCTTCCATGCCACAATCAAGCTCAGCATTGCCAGACCTTCTAATTTTTCAACAGAAACAGAAAAGGTGGCTTTTTATGTGAAATCTCCCAAGTCTTAACTGTTGGCAATAAACTGAATTTTTAACAACACAGTACAGAATAAACAAAGTGCACTGATGAGCTGTATGTGGCGACCACCAGCTTACAACCTCTGCTAAGACCTAAGGAGTGACTCTGATGGTGTCATTTCAGGCAGGCCAGTGATAAACACATCTTTGAGATGGCTGGCCTTGCAGTGTCTCTCCCCTGCCTACCTGTGTCCTCGGTGTTTGTGGAGCCCTGCTAAGATTTACAAGTGAAAGATCCACTTGTAAATGAATCATCACTTGTAAATGAATCATCATCGATTCATGCATTCAAGAAGTATTTATGGAACCTCCACTCTGCATGACGCTATGTGCTAGTCTGTGTTTTGAGACCAAAACAGACATAATGCCTGCCCTCAAGGAGGCTGGAAAGGGAGAGAGAGATTAAACTGATCATTAATTATGCAAATAATTACTTAATCACAACTATGTTGAACTGAAAAGAAGACAGAGGCAAATGTTTCCTCTCTCAGTTTTTCAGTATTTTTGTTTAGTTTATTGGAGAATGGGGATACATGGAAGGGGTCACTGTTATCACCTGCAGAACCCAAACAGGGGAATAGCATTCTTTAAGAAGTGATTGGAAAAGTCAATAACAACAGCTGTCATTTAGTGAGCATCTACTATATATACATCATTGTGCCAAACATGTTGAATATGTTTTCTTTAATTTCCAAAACAAGCCTGCAGGGTAAGTTTATTTCCATTTTCTAAAGGAAAAACACTAAGGCTAAGGGAGATTAAGTAAACTGCCCAAGACTGGGAGTCCATGAATGGCAGAGCCAAGACTTTAACCCCTGTCTGTCTCACTCTGCAGCTCGTGGTCTTTCAAGCACATAATGTTCTTTCTCTGCAAACACTACACACACCACCAAGTGCAAACTCCCTGTCCAGACTTCCAGCCAGCACAGCAAACAATCCCCCAAAGGTATGATAGCTCAAACATAACAGTTTATTTCTCACTTATCTACTATTCCAAGGCAGTGTTCCTGAATGGTAAGGGCCGCTCTGGCAAACAGTAACTCAAGGACCCAGAACCTTTCCATTTCCTGACTCAACACCTTCAAAAACAAACTGGCTTCCAGGGCTGCCAGGGTGGGAAAAGAACAAGAAGGACTGTGGGTGTGAGGTTTTTATGGGTCATGCAGGAGGTAGACCACAACATTTCTGTTTACATCCCAGTGGCTACTACTCAGTCACATGGTGGCAACTACTGCAAAGGAGGCTGGGAAATGTAGTCTGCGTGCCGAGAAAGAAGGGAAACTAGGGATCGGCTAGTACTCCCGCCACACTGCTTCCCAATAATCCATTTATTCTGGTTGTATGTTTTGAGTACTTGCAAAAGTTCACCCAGGCTTACTTTCCCTTCTGGGGTGTTCAAGGAGCTTTTATCCATGTGCCTTACAGTCTTATATTTACACTGATAGCTATTTAAAATCTGTATAACTGCTTGACACTATCATTATCTTGCATGCTTTGCTGAGGTTGGAGTCTCAGGGAGAGATATGCTTTCTTTTCCATGGATTAGAAATGAATATAGCCTCCTAAGCAATCTTGCCAAGGACTAAGAAAACGATATAAAGAATGAACAGCTTTCAAAAGGAAGATATTACTCACATAGTCATCCAGAGGTAGGTCTGCAAAGGAGATACGAACATACCATAAGCCAATTTCATCCAAGCAAATGTCATCCAAGACTCTTAAGAGGCTCCCTCTTGTCAAGTTTCCCTTTATGACACACCGAAAATTTTAGGGTACATCAACAAATCATGATTTGCCATTTCCCTCCAAAACCCTCCCTGTTGTGAAATTCCAAGTAGCTATTCCCTAGAACAATATATTCTAGAAGATTTCACTGGGTATGTCTGGGTTTATTTTATGTTGCCCTTTATGTAAAGAAAGAACTGTTGCCTATTCACCACCAGCAGGGGATGCACGTTGAAATGGGCTCTTCTCCCCCAATGTGGGGAATACACACAGCCTTAAACGCCTCCCCTACAAAGGGAATTACTCAAACCCTGTTTCATGGAATACCCTTCCTGTGGATGCTAATACATGTTCTAAAAGAAAATGGGAAGCAAAGAAGGGATTCTGAAGGAAAAATAGGGTGGGACAAACTGGGTTAAAGAAAAAGAGGCTTCTTTACTGCAGGACTTTCAGAACCTTTTGTATGTTAATTGAGGATTGAATATTAAAGAGAGGGCACAGGTTGACAGCTGCTCTCCTTTCAGACAGACCATGGGACACCTACAGAGAGTGAACGTGTTTTTAATTTACATATATATTCATATACATATGATTCTTCTGAACCTGAAAAACAAAGTCCTCTGCTCTGCTCAAAATATTCCTAGAAGAGGGGATATTGGACACATTCTCTGACCACCCCATTGCAAGTCAAGGATTTGGGGAAAAAACCTCTTAATTCAAGTTAAGAACAGAAGCTCTGGGGTCAAAAGACCTGGGTTCAAATCCTTGTTAATCCACCCACCTGCTGTACAACCTTGGGTAAGTTAACTAACCTCTCTGAGCACCATTTCTTGATGCTTCATTTCCACGCACGTGAAATGGGGATTATAATAGCCATTGTCCCTACCTTATTGGGACATTGTGAGAATTAAGTGATACAAACTCTGGAAAATACTTAGTATGCTTGCTGGCACACATAAGTCACCTGCCCTCCAAAAATATCAGCCATTATCATCGTTACTCCAGTATGCTGTATTTCCCAGATTTATATGTCATGGGAACCTTTTAACCCAGAATATCCATTAGCATCTCAAGGAACACCATAGAACCAAGCTTGGGAAACGCTAAGTAAGAAGGCATCCTACGAAGATGACGTCCTATGATGAAGACAGACCACAGGGCATTACAGGACCCAGAGAGCTCATTAGGAGCTCAACGTCATGAACATGGTCTCTCTCCCCATCTCTCAAAATCCAAAATGGTACATCTAGAGGTGGTGCCAACTTCCCAGGACCACCTGCAAAGCCCTGGTGTCTAGGTCTTCCCCTCATCAAGTTCCAGTCCCAGCCAGGGCTGACAAAGTGTGAGGCTGACCTTTCTCTGTTCAAAATGAGATCCGGCTGGCTGAACACACATGGAACTCTTAGACCCCACAGATTACCATTACGTCCACCGCTGAGGGCAATGCTTTCCTGTCTCCTCCTGGGGCTCATTCTGCCCCCGTGGTAGAGGGCCCTTTCCCCTTTGAGTCTACTCCAGTCTGTCTAATCCAGGCTCTATGAGAGATGATCTGTCACTAAATGCAGTTATAGCCATTCAAGTTCCAGTGGATGTCAGTAGTAAAATAACTACAGTCACCCTCTCCTTAGCGTTTCCAATATGCCAGGCAGTATACTAAGCACCTGAAATGCACCACCTCATTTAACCCTTACAAGAACTCAAGAAGTCGGGTCGATTATTGTGCCCATGTCACAGATGAGAGAGTGCGGTTCCAAGAGATATAATGACTTGCCCAAGTTCTCACAGTCAATTATGATCTGAACCTGAGCCAGGTCTCCTGAATTTGGTTCATCTACTTCACACCACCTCCTTTTTCTCATGGTTTCCCTCCCACTCCTGCCTGCTCTCAGCAATGATCTCCGAGAAAGGACTGGATGGATTTGGGTGGGGAGGGAGAACGCCAGTCAGACACACTGATTTTCAGAAAAACAGCTTTCTTCTCATTGATGTTCAGCAAATTGGCCTGCTTCCAGTATCCGAACTAGTGGCTGGTCGGTGACTCAAGAAAGCCCCAGTGAAGAATCATAAAACAGAATGCCTTCATACCTTAAGTGTTTTAGTTTAATCTAAAACAAAGCAATGTCCTTTGTCCGCCCATATTTGGAGGCAGGGAGAGGTTTTGTCTTGGAGCATGGGAGCCCTGCTGGAATTTCCCTGCCTTCTTACATGAATCACAAACACAGCATATTACCTCTGATATCCAATCCCAATTTCTTTGGAGTGGAACACTTGAAAGAAGGTACACATGAAGGAACCTGGGTACCGCACTCTTTTATTTAGAGTGTTGTGAATTTTTTTTTGTTTTTTTTGCTAATCTTTTCATTTTCGTCCCCTAATTTGACAGCATTTCTTTGCAACTCACCTTTTCAAGTCTTTTCAAAGCATTTAACTTCCTGTTCACAGAAACAACTCCTCTCTTTTAGCTCTCGTATTTCATCTGTGATTTATAATGTTTAATTAAAATATATACTCGTAGTAGAACAAAATGTAGGAGCCATGAACTCCCCCCACGCCCCCCACCCCCCACCCCGACAGGACTGCCTGTCTCATTCCCTCACCCCCTTCCGATTGTTACCTTCTTGGTAAGATAAAATGACCACACTCCCTGTCTCCCTTCCCGGCTCACTTTTCCCTATAGCTCTTCTAATCATCTCAGGTACTGACCATTTTATTTCTTTTGTTTATTGTTGTCCCGCCCCATTAGAATGTCAGTGCCGTGAAGACAAAGATATTAGTCTGTTTTGTTTGCAGATGTCTCCTTAGCGCTGGGCACATAGTAGGTCCTCAGTAAACATGTGTTGAATGAATGAACAAATGCTCCAAAAGGGTTACTAAGACTAAAAGCCAATACCAAAGAGATCTTAAGAACCTCCATGTTTTAAAGTGAGCCACTAACTTGGAAGTCAGACACCTACCTCTGAGGTTCACCAAGAGAACAACCACCTGACTTTAGCACCCCCGGTTCTCACCCATCCCCCACCTCTTCCCAGACTATGAAAGAAGGCAGCCATGGCCCTGTGAGTCATGTTCTGTGGTGACAGCTGCTTCCACCGTCCACTGTAGGGTTCGGTAGATGGGGGCTGGGGGAGGGAGTGGTATTTTGCCCACCCTGAGGCCAGGTAAAGAGAGATTTTCTCTTTGTTTTGGTTTTCTGTATTTTTTTCCAGAATGTGCCCACGTATTGGTTTCTTTATATTTATCCTGCTTTGGGGTTTGTAGGGCACTGTCTGGCTGATGCCTTTCATCAGATTTGGAAAAGTTTTAGTCACTATCTCTACAAATACCTCCTTCTGCCACATCCCCGTCCTCCCTTCTCCTTCTGAAACCCCAGTTAGACCTTCTCGCCATATTCTTAAGTCTCTTCCTTCTCTTCTGAATTTACCATTTTTGTGTCTCTCCATTCTTGATTTTCACCATTTTCTTGTGACCCATCTTCCAATTGACCAAGTCTCTTCGAACTGTGCCTAATTTGTTGAGTTCTTAATTTATTTTCTTTTCATTTCTAGAACTTCCAATTGCTTCTCTTTATTATTTTTAGTTTTTCACCAACATTCTCAACTTTGTCTTTTATCTCCTTGTACATAGTAAGCAGAGTTATCTTATGGTCGTTGTCTGATAACCTCAATATTGGGAGGTTCTAGGGGTCTGTTTCTTTTGCCCATTGTTTCTGCTGGCCGCTCACCTCTCATGTGCCTGATTATCGTTTTCTTGCATGCCAGACATTGCATTTGCAAACCTGTTTGTAGAAATAATTTGAGGCTTAGAATGATGTTTTTCTCCAGGGAGCACTTCCGTGTGCTTCCTCTGAGTCCCTGTGGAAACCAGCAATCTGGGGTCCTCTCCATACAAAATTCAGGGACTGAGATGAGTGGGTGCTGAGCTGCATCCCTGTAAGAGCCTGACTGCCTCTATCTCACCTTTACCCCTAGGGTGCAGCCCCTCAGGATGCCAACCAAAAGGAAGGAGGGCTCACCAAGCCCTCTTCCCCTTGGCAAGCCCTGAGTTCCAGTCTCTGTGCCCCCAGCCCTAGGTGTGGGCTAAAATGACCACTCAGCCTCTTCGCCTCTCATCACACCCAGAAGTGCCAGATACTGGTCTCACCTCCGTAGACCTCCACCCCGGTGAATCATTTTCGCTACTTGTTAGCTGTCTGATGCCTTGAAGTAGTGTCTGTGTGTGTGTGTGTGTGTGTGTGTACATACATACGTATACGTGTGTAAACGTATGTATGTGTGTATATGTTTATATATACATATGGGTATATATGTATGTGTGTGTGAATATATATTCTAGTCTGTCTAGTGGGAGGGTTGGTCCAGATTCCCTAGTCTGCCATTATCAGAAGCAGAAGTCTCTTCATTACCTGTGTCAGGGCCTGGCTAGGGTAAGGCAAGTGAGGCATCCGAACACAAAATTTCAGGATGTTCTCACTCTCAGGTCCGTGCAAATGCGGGGCTGGCACCTTAAACTGTGCGCCCCCCGCACCTCACATGCCTCTCTCGCATGCCAGTCCTGATCTGCGTATGTCTGCAGAGGTTCAAATACCTGGGCAGACACTACTAGGTGAACTTATATCTAGAAAATGGGCTGGGGGATACTTTACTTCTTTATTTACTTCTAGGTTGTTTGATTGTTCTCATGTCACCAGATCGTGTTTACCATGCATCTTACATGCATCATCTCAGGCAACCCTCAGAGCAACCCGAATAAATAGGTACCATCTTCACCCTCGGTTTGCCTATAAGGAAACAAAAGTACACAGAGATTTAGTAACTTATCCATGTACCCAAAACTGAGAGAGGATGGAGCCGGATTTTGAACCCAGGCAGCCAGGTTCCTAAACCTCCACGTCTAATCACTACACACACAGCCAGTCATTATGACTCCTGTTGAAAACACTGAATTACGTACTTTCGGAATTTTAAAAACATGGTGCAATATAAAATGGAAAATAATATTTTAATTAATAATATACAGGGACTTCCCTGGCCGTCCAGTGGTTAAGACTCCGTGCTTCCACTGCAGGGGGCGCAGGTGGGTTCTATCCCTGGTCGGGGAACTAAGATCCCACATGCCACACGGCACGGCCAAAAAAAGAAAAAATTAATAATATACAGATATGTTCTATATATTAAAAGTCTTCGGCCAATGGTCAAAGCTACTTCCAGCTCATCCCGCAGCAGGAGAGAAGCAGGGCTCCGTAGCCCCTTTCTCGCTTCCTTGGCCTTTTCACGCTCTCCAGCACAGAGGAAAAATGACCCAGGGCCTGTTCTCAGATGTGTGCTGGGGCCAGACTACTGCCCAGGCCACATCGGTCTGCCTGTTGTTACCACGTCAACTCAGGTCTTTGTCTGCGACACGGTGCCCGACTCCCATTACTCACTCTGTCCTTTCCTGTCCAGCTGTGCCAATAAAATGATTTATCAGCAGGAGCTTGGGACGGCCTGCCAGGTTCTGGGCAGAGGAAGGAGGCACGGGAACTGTTTTATGAAATAAAGGCCTGGCTCCCAAAGGACACACTTCACAATCACAAGTGCCTCTCCCACGAGCTCTGGACGTTGCATTCATTCCTTCGTTCACTCATTCGTTCATTCAGCACGTGTTTACTGGGGACCCAGCGCTGAGCCAGGCCCGTGGGATACACAGGCGAGGCCTCTGCCCTCTATTCACGGGCCTGGGGAGCGGCAGACACAGAGCGAGTTAATCACAGGTGCGTCAAGTAGGTGTGGGAGGTTATCAAGGCAAGAAGCAGGGGCCTCAACTAGCCCGGGGGGCAGAGAAGGCCTCCCTGAGGAGGTGATTGCTGAGTTGTGATGGGGCTCAGGCCAGGCTGCCCCAAGATGTGTCACTCTGGCACTCGGATTATTTTAAGCTGAAAACAATCAGGGTCCAAAAGATTCAGGAAGAATCTTTGAACCTCCCCCTTACTGCCTAAATGAATTTAAGACAGGAGGCCTATCGCAGGAAGAAGCTATCACCATAAACGCCTGTAGTACAGTATTAGGAGTGGTGGTCGGCGAGGAACCATTTGATCAAAGCCCATTGTCTTTGGATGCCCAGCTAACGTTTACCGAACATTAATTCTTCTTAGCTCCCTGTGGGTTACTTTCCTTCCCCCTGAATCCTCAGACCCCTACCTCTATCCCCTTAGTCCAGAATACATGTACATATGCATGTGTGTGTGAGACATATATATATATCATCTAGCCTTGCTGTCTTTGGAATTCTTCATTATGTGGATTCCCCACGCACATGTGATAAATTTGACTTTCTCCTGTTAATCTACCTTATGTCATGTTAATTGCCAGCCAAATGAACTAAGAGGGGGAAAAAGAGAAATTTCTCCACCCCAACAGCTGTGATCTGAAGGCAGAATAGAAGTCAACTCCCCCACAATGGAGGCGAAAGCATGCCAGGTAGAGGATGTCACACGCGTCAAAGTCCTGAGGTCAGAAGGAACTTGCTGTTTGTAAGGGTATAGGAAGCGTGGGGAAGAAAGCAGAGGGGAAGAAGCTGGGGAGGTGAGCGGGGACCAGATGATGCAGAACCTTCCAGGCCCTTGTGAAGAAGTTGGTCTTTATCCAAAAGAGCTTGAGAGAATCAATGGAGGGTTGTAGAAGGAGGCATGTCAGGATCCCACTTGCTTTCTAGGAAGACCACTAAGGAAAACAGATGAGGAGGGACCTGCACGGAATGAGAGAAGCCACTCAGGAACCCAGCACAGCGCTCTTCAGACTATCTGCAGGGACGGACCATTTTCTCTCCAATCCATCACAAACCGACACTTTTGTAAAATACAACAGAAATTCACTTGGATGTCACAGCAATGTCAAATTGCTATAAAAGTTTCTAAACACTAAATCCCAGTTTCTTTACTTACTCACTGTGGGCCAGTGATACTTTGCTGACTGTCACTGGTCTGTAGATGACAGTTTGAGGAGCACTGGGGTAGCACAAATGAGGTTCCCAAGCCAGACTCCAGTGTCCGAAGAGAAAAGTACTTTATCTTCCAGAACCTAGGTGAGCCTCTGGCACCTGGCCTCTGATCAGCCCGACGGAGGAAATATCGTGAGCCCTTCCGGACAAGCCTGCAGGTTACCACTCACATACATTTGAGTGTTTATTCTCCTCCAAACCCCTCCTCGGCGCCCTCCTCCTGGAGGCTCCTGCACACGCCAGCCCGATGGTCTTGGTGGAAGGGGCTCTTCCGTTTAGCCTTCGTCGGCCTCTGCCTGGTGCCAGTTCCTGCTCTGCATGTAACTTGTCCTTTTCAGTCCTTGAGCTCATCTCCTGTCCTGCACTGACTTCCGCTGCGGTGGCGCTGCACCCTCCTTCAGGCCTCCCTGGTTCAGCTCAACACGGCCTCTGCTGCACAAGTCCCTGCATCCTGGGACCAGCCTTCCCCTGGCCCTCTCTCCTTACCTCCCTCCCCCCACCGGCTCCTCTTCCACCCCACCCGGGGCCACACACAACCCCCATGCTTTTGGGCAGCTTTCCCTCTGCCCAGCATAGCCACCACGACCTCTAGCTCTCTTGCCATTGAGAAGAGCAAGGCTGCTGGTCATCACAGATCGCAGGGGGTCAACAAGTCACAGGCGCCCCTTGACCCCTGGGTCTCTGCAGTCCAAGTGGTGCTCCCAGCCGTCAGCTCAAGAAGGTGGAGCAAACACACGAATGTAAGATTCTCTCTCTGACTCTCTCCGTAGCTTTCTCCCTCTCAGTCTCTTTCTCTCCCTCTGTCTCTCTCCCTCCTTGTCTCTTTCCGTCTCTCTTCTCTTCTCCCCTCCCCACACTTCTTTCTCCTTCTCCCCTCTCCCTCCTCCTCTTCCAACTCACCTCCCACCTGGCCTCTAATCAGAGGTGAGAGGAGGAGAACTGGGTCTGGCTGACATTGATTTCCTGAATCTTTCTGTCTCACAGCCAGATCTCCTGAATTAAAGAGGTAATAAATCACCGCCCTTATTATGAGCTCCCATTCTGCCACCCATTCCCTGGGAAAAGTGATTAGATAAGACTGCTGCACACAAATATTTCCAATTCCTCCTCTTCCAAGTGCCCCTCTGATCTTTTAAATTAGACATGGTCCTACGACTTGCTGTGGCCAATAAAATGTGAGGAGTGACACGGGTCACTTCTGGGTGGAAGCTCTCAGAGCTGTCGGACAATTCTCTCTCTTTTCTCCTCCTGCAGCAATCATGGAAGCATGTTCCCTTGATATGAAAGATTCATAAGATCAAAGCAGCCTGGAACGTTGAACCTGTCCCAGAGTGCAACTGTCCCCGGGCATCACCAGCACTGCAGCAGACTTTGCATGAGCACAAAATTTTGTTCTGAACCCGCTGGTTGTCTGTTACAGCACCATAGCATTGCCTGTCCTGACTAACATACCATGGTTCTGGCCCAAACAGCAGATGGTGAAAGTGAAAAGAAAAAGCACTCAGTAGCTAAGAGCTCAGCAGGTCATCATCCAGGGGAGGTTGTGGCCGTTCTCCAAGCTACAAATAATGGCGGCCTGGCTTGTAAAGGTAGTGCCAGCGGAGATGACAGAAGTGGAGAGATAGGATACAAAGTGAAGAGAGACAAGTCTTGGCGACGGGCTGGACTGAGAGGATGAGGAGAGGGGTATGTCAGGTTGTGCCTCGGTTTCTGGCTTCGGGAATCAGGGGGATAGAGAGCCATTACATGAGGTGCAGAGCACCAAAGAACACGCCGACCGTATCTCCCGGTCCCAAGAGCTCTGAACACGGCCAGTTACAGCAGTTGGAACGAGCAGCCTTCATTCTGGGCACTATCCTGACTCCAGTTTGCGGGTCTGAGGCTGAGTTTTCCCCGTGGTGTGGCAGATGCTCCGTGGAACAGCCAGCAGAACTCTGCTGTAATCACTTCCATTTATAACCATCAGGAAAAGACCAAACTACAAGGGGAAGGCTGTACTCCAGAAACTGCTGGTGTTTGAGCACCTGACAGAGCTGCCAGTGCTGAGGGTTTGATGGATGGAAAAGGCAAAGAAGAGTGTCTCATTTCATTGTTCACTGTATCAACTAATTACCTGGCGTTCATCCATCAACACAGGACGGTTAAAGGGAGAAAGTCCTGAACTTGAGATCCAGAGGCCTGGGTCTTGGTTCCAATTCTGTTATTCAGGACCCTGGGCCAGGTACTTCCCCTCTCTGGAGTTCCCCAGCCCTACAGGCAAAGGTCCTTCAGTGGGGTCCTGTGCACTCCTTGGAGATTCATGAATGGGCCTTAGAGATCCCCAGAAATTATATCCAGGACACTGTTTGAATGTCTGTGTATTGGAGGAGCGGGTCCATGCCTTTCATCAGATCCCCAAAGAATTCCATGACTTGGAAAAAAGTTTTAAACCACTGAAAGTAGAGATGGACACCCTGGAGGGCTGGGGGGAAGGAGGTGGAAGGAGATGGCAGGAGCCAGATCACGAAGGACCTCACGAGCTGTGCTAGGCAGCCTGGCACCGCCCAAAATGAATACAGGAACCCCTTCTGGTTCACTTCCAGTTGTGCCCAGGCAGGCCAGAACAACAAACACCTAGATATCTAGGGACAGGGCAAGGAAAGAATACTGAATCACCCCTGCACTTATTCATCCAATAGGCATTTGATAGACACCTACTGTGAGCTGGGACCTGATACTAGAGGCTGCGTTATTGTGATAAAGAATGAGTGAATGGGACAAACGGGCAGAGGAGTATGTGTCTGTGTGTGTCTGTATGTGTCTGCGTGAGTGTGTCTGTGTATGCGGCCCTTGGAGCAGCTGTGGGCTGGGAGCCCCGCTGCAGGCTCCTCTCCACCAGAGCCTGACTCCGAAAAGCTCCAAAGAACAGTTTGCATCGCGGTTATAAAGATCTGACACTAAAGCTGCAAGGCACACAGGAGGATGCCAGGGAGCGACGGTCTGGGAACCAGAAAGTCCCATTCCTAAGACGCAAACCTGGCTTAGAGGGGACTGGCTGTCCCAGGCCCTGTTCGAGGCTCCTGTCTCCACCACTGCTGACAGCCAGCCCTGTACTGCCAAGACCTGGAAACTTGCTGTACGTGGAGTCCCTAGATTTCTCTACCCCTTGCTAGAAAACCTACACGGTCATCAAAATTTGAGCTGCAAAAACTCAGAGTTCTTGGTATATCTATTTACTGCAAACTGAGAAGGCTTTGAACATCAGGTACCTTCCTGCAGTGGAAAGTCATGGGACACTGGCCTCTATGTGAAAGCTGTGAGGCTGTACAGCACAGCACAGGGAGGCGGCGAAGGAGCAGTCAGGACCAAGGGCCTTGGAGTCAGGATGGACAGGTTTGAACCAGTGACCAATGTGTGCCTCAGTCTCCTCCTCTGTCAAATGGGTATAACAATAGCACTGACCTTCTAGGGTTCTGTGAGAATTCAATGACTTAAAATGCAAAAGGGCTTGCAGTAGTGACTGGCACATAGCAAGCACTAAATAAATATCATTTATTATTTTTTATTATTATTGTTCATGAAAAATTGTTTCCTCATAATTATTTGAAACTATACACTGCTGGGAGAGAGAGAGAGAGAGAGAGAGAGAGGGAAAGAGAGGAGGAGGGAGGGAAAAGGAGGCAAGGAAATAAGATGTTCCATATCTACCCATTAATGATACCAGGCAAGAGAAGGGTGAATCAATTTTTATGACACATTAATATAAATATTTTATCATATGAGAACTAGCTCGGGCTATAATATATCTTTTTCTCAACTGTAAGGCACTTCCTTTTCTTTTCTAAATTAATTACGCCATGTTTCACTTAGAAGAAAAGAAGGAAGGAAGGAAAGAGGAGGGGAAGTGGGGGAGGAGTTTAGCAGAAATCTGCCCCTCACCACATAGTGACTGCTGTGCCCGTGCACCGTCTGCCTAGTGTTTTACAGGTTCCTGAACATCTGCAGCTCATCAGCTCCTTCTGGCTGCTCGAAAACTGTCCTTGCAGCGGGTCTTCTCAGCTCCATCCAACAGATGAGGAGGCTGAGGCTAGAGAGGTTAAGTGACTTGCCCACGTTACGTGACCCAGCCCCAGCTGCTCTGACCTCCTACCCGGAACACCCGGCACTCCCCCCACTGCCTCTCAAAATTCTCCACTTATTCATTCAACCAGGAGCACTAAGTCCTGCTCTGTGCCTGGCCTCGTGATCAGCGCTGCAGACACAGAAATGAATAAGCTACTGCCCTTTCATCAAGGCAGGTTAGAGTCTGGTTATGGGGGGTATTTCCAAGTGCCGTCTCCTAGAGTGACCTTCTGAGCCATAAGGAAGCCCAGGCCCTGGGACTCCTGCACATCCTGCTGTGTGATATTGGGTACCCAAACAACCTTTCTAAGAGCCGTTTTCCTCAAATATCAAACAAGGATGATGACGATAATAGGGCCTACTTCACAGGGCTATTGTGGGTCTTAACATAAAACACTTCCTACAGAAACACTTAGCCTGTTCTCGGAGAGACTCCTTCTGAAAGGCAAACTTGATAGATTTCCTCCCTGATGGGCCTGAATATCTTGAGAGAAGATTTAGACAACTGGCAAAGAGTTGAGGATTGAGGTAGTGGAAAGTACATAGATAACAAAGCCAAGGGAAAAACGAGGCAGTTATTAACTTCAGAGAGAACAAAAGATGTTGCAGGAGGGGAAAGTAATCTGAGCTGACCGCAGCATCAGCAGAGCACACCATTTACAGTTAGGGTAATATAAACACTGAATATTGATCCAACAGAAATCACAGCGGATCTGGGGGGAGGGAGAGCGCTGTGTGCAGGCGGCGCAGGCAGGGGCTGAGGAAGGAGAGCTAACTCCTCACCTTCCACGGTTTATTCCAAGGGATAAAGCCTAGAATGGAATCATCAGGAAGTCACAATACAAGCAGGCTATTTAGAGACATCCAGGTAAATAAAATAACCCACCCAAAGGGCAAAAGTAGTTGCTTCGGAGGAGGTGAAGGGAAGAAAGGGCCAAGAGGCTGCTGTTTTATATAACATGCTTTGCAGAACTACCTGAATCTAAACAAGGATTTCTCAACCTCAGCCTCACTGACATTTGGGAGCAGATAATACTTTGTGTTGGGAGACGTTCTGTGTATTGCAGGATGTTTAGCAGCAACTCTGGCCCCTACCTGCCAGATGGCAGTAGCGAATAACACCCCCGCCCCCAGTTGTGACAACCAAAAATGTCTCCAGACATTTGCAAACATCCCCTGGAGGCAAAACACAGACACACACACACACACACACACACACACACAAACACACGCTGAGAACCACTGATCAAATTAAGCACATTATCACTTTAATTTTTAAAAAAGTTTTATAAAGTGTTTAGTGCAGTGACAGATGCATGGTTAATGCTTAACGAATGGTAGCAAGGATTGTTATTTCCTTGACCTTGCTGGGGATGCCTTCTCAAGCCATCGACAGTCATCTCCTGCACCGCCACAGGAGACACGTCCTGCCCCAGTGAGCTCCTGATCCTTCATATTCACAGACAATACCACTGCTGCTAATCACATTAGTATTGATAACAATAACCGTCTACCATCTCTGGGCCTGGCACAGTGCGCTGCACACAGAGGGTGAGCGCATTCATTCACATCTAGCAATACCTTGTTGCCGAGCTCTTGTACATAATCAGTGTTAATTTCATCCTCACAAGTGGGAGAGGGAGTGGGGAGGTTCATTCTTCTCAGGTTACAATGAAGAAACTGAGGATCAGAGAAGCTAAGCAACTTGCCTAAGATCATACAGCTAGTAAGTGGAAAAGTCTAAGCTTCAAACTTCATTCTCTCCAACTCCAAAGCAAGTCAGCCCCCACCACACCTGGGATAAGCCCTTGCTATGCATCGAAAACACCTGGGGAGATTTTAAAAAATAACGATGCCCGGACCCCCCCCTCCCAGACTAATGGACCAAAATCTATGGGGGTGGGGCCCAATCATCTGCATTTTTTAAAACTTCCCCAGGTGACCCTGATGCACAGGGAAAGCCCTAAATCAGGTGCACATGAATCCCTCGGGGACCTTGTTAAAATGCAGATTCAGCAGATCTGGGGCGGGGCCTGTGACTCTGCATTTCTAACACGCTCCCAGTAATGCTCCTGCTGGTGCACAGGCCACACTCTGAGCAACAAAACATGAACCTGCTGCATGTCCTCACTTGTTAACTCTGTATGCCAAGTTTACTTAGGGAGTTTCCTAGGGAAGAGGTAAACTGAATTTCTTCTCCAGGGAACAACAAAAACAGTAACACCACCATTTACTTAACATCTACTATGTGCCAAACACTGTGCTAAGTATGTTTTAAATACATCAGCTCATTTAAACTTTATAATAACCCTGTGTAGTAGTTGCCTCTATTAGTATTCCCATTTTACAGGTGATGAAACAGAGACACAAAAATTAAGTGACTTGTTTAAGAGCAGTACAGTTAGTGAAGTAGCCAAAATTCATACCTGAGTCTCTCTTAGGACACTTGATCCCTGGTTATCCTGCCTACCTTAATTTAAGGCCATTACCCACCTATGCTCTGCAACCTTAGGCAAGTCACTTGACCTCTCTGAGCTTCATATGTCCCAACTGAAAACTGAGCACAAAGGTCATCCCTAGATAACTCACATCAGGAGAATGCAGTTTGATGTCAAATGAGACACATCCCGGAACAAGGCACTCACTCTTCAAAGACACAGCATGTTACAAATACCCGTTCTGAGAGTTGGGGGTGCGCTGTTTTGCTTTTAACCTTGAGTGGGTAGGTGGGATTCTGGCCCCTGGGAACACACTGTGTGAAGGGGCTGGGAGGCAGATACGCATATCTGCAGAAGAAGATGAGGTTTATGACTGGAGGCTTATTAGGAGGGGTGGCTGGAGAGATGCTATCACCCCAGCTGAAATATCAGCCCGTTCATCTCTGGCAGTGATTCAGCCTGGACAGTGGGGTAAAGGCAGCAGGGCGATCAATTACAATGCTTCCTGCTCTCCAAGGACGCTGAGACGCCACCCGCCCGCACCTGGTGGGGCCCAGCACTGGGTCGGGGTGGAGGAGCAGTCAGCCTTTCAGAGAAATCAGATGAGCTGCAGGTTCAAACTCTTTCTCAGGGAAGAATTTGTATCCAAAATTATAGAGGCAAGAGGTGGAGCCAGAAGGCCCTGTTCCAGCACCTTCTGGCTGTGTGAGCCTGGCAGGTCAGTGCACCTCTTAGAGCCTCAGTTTAATCCTCCGTAAAAATGGAGCCTGTCTCAGCTGATGTGCCTTGCTCTTGGGGTTGTTTGAAGGTTTTCTAAATGGCAATATGTATTTTGTATGGACCTGCTGGTATAAAGCAAGTCCAGATGGTACCTGAACCGACATTCTTTTTTATGTCCACACTGTGTGGCATGTGGGATCTTAGCACCCCGAAAAGGGATCAAACCTGTGCTCCCTGCAGTGGAAGCACGGAGGCTTAACCACTGGACCACCAGGGAAGTCCCATGAACCAACATTTTTATTCTAACAGTTACGTGTTGATTTTATATGCATCGGGGGAAAAATATATCTATATATACAGTTATTGTAATACATTGTTGGTTTCTTTTACCTTCGTCTGCTTCATTTCACCTCATATCACGTATCACCACCTGACATTGTATAAATGTATTAATTCATTCATTGTGTATCTCCCGCCACTACTCTCTTTTGGTGCACTGATATACTCCCAGTGCCCAAAATAGTGCCTGGTATAACGCAGGTGCTCAATAAATATTTTTAGGATGAACAGCAAACTATGAATTCACTTGATAGGACTGCCTAGGATAGGTCAAGATATTTTTGTTTTCAGTTTTGGTTTTTAAGTAAGCAGATTTAAAGAACAGTCAAAGTGGATGCAAAAGCCCAAAGTGGGGGCCACCGGGTAACAGATGCAGAGACGCTTAAACTACTGCGTCTCCAGAGTGCCGGGGGCTACTGGCAGCAGTGACAGCAGCAGCCCTGAGGGCCAAAGAGCGACTCGGGGCAGATGCCAAACCCTCAAGTCACCACCTGTAACATGAAGGGATCCCTCCCGGTCCTGCCTATTTCCCAGGTCTCCTGTGACAGCCAAGTGAATTAACCAAGTGGAACTGTTCTAAAAACCTTCAAGAGCTACTGACACAGTAGTGAAATCCTGTTACTATATAAACACTCCGGGTGTCACCCAACCTGATCAGCGCGAGGATCTCAATTCATTCCCATTGTAGGTGCTCCCCAGAGGAGTCTGCGTGGCTCCAGGGTGGGGCCAGACTTGGGTCCAAGGCCCAGCACTGCCACTTGGCACCAGTGTGATCTGAACAGTCTCTGGACCTCATTTTCCGCACTCAGCAAATATTTTTTGCTCTGTCTATAAAATAGGGATAGCACAGCTACCCCGCAAAACAGCTGCTCTGTAAACAGCAATAGTAGGTCCTAGGTCCCTGCAACAACCTATTATGCCCACTGTACAGATGGGGAAATTGAGGCTTGGGGAGGTGGGATGATTATATAGCTAATAAGAGATGGAGCCTTCCCTCAAACTCAGGAAGTCAGATAACCAAGCTCCAAGGTTGTTCACACTAAGCTACACAGCCTCCCTTTAAATGTGGGTATCTATAGCTACTATCTTCATTCATTCATCGAAGAAACATTTACAAGCACGACTGTGTGTCAGGCACCAGGTTAGTCACTGAGGAATGAGGATGTCAATGAGTTGGATAAGTTCCCTGCTCTCAAGGAGAGGGGAAGACAAGGGTATTAGAGGGTGGCAAATGCTACAAAGAACAAATGGCTATGGGGGTTCATTCTGATGGTTGGGGAAGACCTCTCTGAAGACGAGACATGAGTGACCAGAAGGGATCAATCTTAGGGGAAGGTTTCAGGAAGAGAATTCCAGAAGGAGGGAACAGTTAGGTTCAAGGTCCATGTGGGGAACAGGCTTGGCATATTCAACGGACAGAGAGAAGGTCAGGGTGGCTGAAGCACCATGAGAGGAGGAGTGGCTCAAGAAGAACCAGGAATGGCAGGTGGGGGGTAAGTCAGGTACGGTTTTCTGGGCCTGAGTAAAGAGTTGGGGGTTATTCTAAGTTCAAGAAGAAGCCTTTGGAGGCTTAGGCACTTGAGCCATACATCTTATTTAAGGTTGCGCTGACAGCTATGTAGACAACAGATTAAAGGGGGGAAGTATAGAAGCTGGGACATTAATACAGATATAAAGAGACTATTATAGTTGTTGGTACAAGAAATGATGGTAGAAACAAAGGCTTGTGTCCACCAAAAGCCACGTGCAGGAATGTCCACGGCGGCATTATATATAATAGCCACAAGTTGGAAACAAGCCCCATGCCCATCAGCAGCAGAATGTTTAAACAAACTGTAAGACATTCACCCAGTGGAATACTACACAGCAGCGAAAAGGGGGAAACTCCCACTACCCACAAGAACACGGCACAATCTCCCAAATGCAATGTTGAGAAGCCAGACAAAAAACAGTACATGAAAAAAACCAAACAAACAGTACATGCTGTTTAATTCCATTTACAGGAAGTCAAAACAGGCAGAATTAAGCTGTGGTGATGGGGGCTGGGGAGTGGTTACCCTTGGGATGATCTCGACTGGGAGGGAACGTGAGACAGCAGCTGGCCTCTGAGTAATGCTCTCTATCTCGATCTACACAGTGGTTATATGACTATGTTGGTATGTAAAATTCACTGAGCTGTGCACTTAAGATCTAAAACAAGAAAAACATTAAAAAGAAAAAACGATGATAGAGTGGGTCAGGCTGGCAGCAGAGAACGAACTCGACAGGTCTGGTCCCTCCCTTAGGATTTTGGAAGTGAAACTGGCCTCCTGGCGCTCTGTCCCATGACTTACGAGCAGCCCTCTCTCCTGTAGCTAAGGCTGTCACCCAAATGAGCGATGACTATGCAGCAGCCACAGCCGCAAGAGACAGGATTCCCCAGGAGTGTAGGAAATCTCCAGCAAGAGGTCCAGAACAGCGAGCTCTGGCTTCCCACCCTGCCAGCTGAACGGGGAGGGCTTGGGCTCCAGAGGGAAAAGGCCTGATCCCATCCACGGGAGCCTCTGCAAACAGCGCTGGCCAGTTTTAAACAACTTTCCGTCTCTGTCAACCAAAGGGCCACGTCAGAACTGGAGGAGCCGGGGCAGCCAGACTCCTTCTGCCTGTCTTCAGCCTGAGCTACCTGCACTGTGCTCCCCGTCGCATCAGAACGACTGCAGGTTGGGGCCCTGCTGCCCGGGGAAGCCTCCAGAAAGGATCCCGTGGGCCAGTGGAAGATGGGCTGAGAGGTGCTTTGCATCCTTGCAGTAAGATGAGTGTCTATAATATCACCTTTAAAACTTTAGGAAATTTTTTAAAGCAAGAAGAAAAAATACATTATATATACAATAACAATAATACACACACACACACACACACACACAAATGGGGTCCCTTCCCAACTCCCTTTTTCACTTAATAACTGATCTTGACTATCTTCCAGTGCCATTTGAGAGACTTCAAGTGCATCTGTTTTATTAGCTCCATAATAAAGTAATAATCAATAAAGCTGGAATTCATTTGCTATACACATTTCTAAGCCCTGCTCGTGTCTTTTTGCTTTTAATACTCACCTCAACCCTATGGGTCAGCTGTATAACTGTCATCCCCATTTTACACACGAGGAAACTGAGGCTCTCCAGAGGTCTGCCCAAGGACAGGACACAGTACTGTCTTAAATGTAAGTGCGTCTGATGCCCAGGTCTGCCCTTGATCAGCACATGTGACAGCCTCAGGGTCCCATACGATGAAGGTGCTGTGGTGTCTTGAATCAACAGGCCCCTCATCATACACCCAGATTGAGTCCATGTTTTCCCATTTGTTATACGACTGTGTTGAATATGTCTTTGTGAATAGATAACCAGGGGTCAGCATGACTATTTTCTTAGGATAAATGCCTGGTTGTGGGACGGCTAGGTGGAAAGCTAAGCCCCCTGTCCAATTAACTGCCCTCCAGGAAGGCTGTGTCGTTGACTCTCCCACCAGCAGGTTGGGAACTGCCTGCCTTCACAACCCCGCCCCCCTGCTTGATAAACCTCAGTCAAGAGTGACTCTCACCCTCCCTCTCTCTTTCCTCTCCTTGAACACAAAGATGCACCATTCGCTGAAGCCAACTGCCAGACCACAGGCTCCCAGAAGGCGGAGACCACAACTCTCTCCTCTTCATGAGCCTCCAAGCTCCAGGGGGTGGGGGAAGGCATTTGCACTGGGAAGGGGCCATGTCCTTAAAATAAAAAACAGATTCTCAGCTCCCAGCCTTGGCACATGCTGTCTGCTCTGCCTGGGTCACGCTTACTCCACTACCAGTCCTACTCATCCTCAGAGCTTCAGCTTTGACATCTTTGCCACCACTGCCACCATCTCCAGGAGGCCCTCCCTGCTTCCCCAGGTGGGCCAGGATGGCTTCTCGGCGCCTCCGCAACCCCATGTTCACCTCCGACAGTGTAACATGGACCACATCACATTACACTCAATTTCATCAAAACGGAGCCACCCTCATTATTTTATTAACCCTAAGAAACACACTGACCCAGTGCTTTCCTTTTTTCCAACAGCTTTGTTAAGATATAATTCATATACCATACAATTCACCCACTGAACCCATACAACTCATTGCGTTTTAAAACATTCACAGAGGGCTTCCCTGGTGGCGCAGCGGTTGGGGGTCCGCCTGGCGATGCGGGGGACGTGGGTTCGTGCCCCGGTCCGGGGGGATCCCACATGCCGCGGAGCGGCTGGGCCCGTGGGCTGTGGCCGCTGGGCCTGCGCGTCCGGAGCCTGTGCTCCGCGGCGGGAGAGGTCGCAGCAGTGAGAGGCCCGCGTACCGCAAAAAAAACCAAAACCAAAAACAAAAAAACATTCACAGATACGCATGATCATCACCACGTCGATTTTTACAACATTTTCATCACCCCCCAAAGAAACCCTGTACTCACTAGCTATCACTTCCCTGTCCCTCTATCCCACACCCTTAACCCAATCATAGGAAACTAATCCACTTTCTGCCTCCGGAGTTTTCCCTATTCTGAATTTTTAAATGAATGGAATCATGTAACATGTGAACGGAGGTGACTGGCTTCTTTCACTCAGCATAGTATCTTCAAGGTTCATCCACATTGTAGCACGTACTGGTACTTTATTCCTTTTTATGGTAGAATAATATTTCATTGTAGGGATAGACCACATTTTGTTTATCCATTCATCAGCTGATGGACATTTGGCTATTTCTACCTTCTGTCTATTGTGAATTATGATGCTGTAAATGTTTGTGTACATGTTTTTATGTGGACATACGTTTTCATTTTTCTTGGGTATATGCCTAAGAATCACAATGCTTTCTTACCATTTTATTTCTACTTGTTTTTTTTCTACTTATTTTAAAAGTGCTTTTAGACTTATTTAGACAACAATATTTTACCACATATCACTCTGGCACATACTTTTAAAAAAAGAAGCAAAATACATCAGCTAAGATATTCCAAAAATGTTTTCAATACAAAGCCTGGATCTTCTAATTCATTTTTAAAATCATAGTTGCCTGCGTCCATGTTTTCCTGTAAGCTACTGTCCTCTGGGCCATTCTTGTATTAGCAATACAAGAATTCTCAAAAGAGAGCTCCACTGTCATCTCCGGTCAAGACTAACCTCATCCTGACTGCTGCTGGTCAACGGTGATTTCACACCATTGATCATAAGATGCATCCTGATCTTGGAGAGGTTAATGTGTGGGAAAATGTGTGCCTTAGAATTGATGAAACACGGTCATTTCCTGTCTGCTTGTCTGTATCCCGCACAAAAGATCACAAGTGTCTTGAGGACAGGAACCAATCTTATCCACCCTTGTACTCATTCCCACTTTCAGTCAACAGAAATATATGAAGCACCTAGCCCACACATAATACATTCTTAATGAAAATATATCAAACGAATGACTGAATGTTGACCTACTTTGGAAAATGGAACCCACCTCCTAGCTGGGGGACCACCATCAATTTGTTTCATCTCTCTGAGTTGTTTCCCCATCTATGAGATGAGGTAATGATAAGGATGAAAATGAGCTCACGTGTGCAATGAACCTAGGAGAGTCCCTGGCACAGAGTAGGCTACTGAAAAATATTTGTGGAATCAAAGGATGAATAACTGAATGAGAAAATAATTTTTTTAAAATTTATTTATTTAATTTATTTATTTTTGGCTGTGTTGGGTCTTCATTGCTGCGTGCAGGCTTTCTCTAGTTGTGGGGAGTGGGGCTACTCTTCTTTGAGGTGCACAGGCTTTTCACTGGAGTGGCTTCTCCTGTTGCGGAGGACCGGCTCTAGGCGCACAGGCTTCAGTAGTTATTGCACACAGGCTCAGTAGTTGTGGCTCGCGGGCTCTAGAGCTCAGGCTTAGTAGTTGTGGCACACAGGCTTAGCTGCTCCATGGCATGTGGGATCTTCCCGGACCAGGGCTCGAACCTGTGTCCCCTGCATTGGCAGGAGGATTCTTAACCACTGCACCACCAGGGAAGCCCAAGAAAATAATTATTATTGCAGCTAAAATTTATCACACACTTTCCCGTGTGCCAGACACTGTTGTAAGCACTTTATGTGTGTGAACTCCTTTTTCTAACCCCTCATTTCATCCTCACAACAAGCTTGCAAGGTAGGTACTAATATTATCCCCAGCTAAATGAGGACAATGACAAATGAGGAAACTGAGGCATGGAGCAGTGAATCAATGAATAAGTGAATAGGAATGAACAAGTGTTGGACCTACATTAAAATCCCAGGCATCCAATCTCTACAGGGGTAAGCTGGTCAGTCCCTTCACCTCTCCGAGCCTCACCCCTGTCTGTAAGATGGGGAAGTAAATCACCTGCACCTCACAGGTAGGTGCTGAAGAGGAAGTGAGTAAGCATCTGACTCAGGTGCAAAGGGGCAAAATGAAGCCTGACCCATCTGATAGGAAAATCCCTTCATTGCTTGGCCAGGTGACCTTGGGCAAGTCATGTAACTTCTCTGAACCTCATTTCCTCAGCTGTAAAAAGGGGATACCCTACATCTCCAAGGTGGCGATGAGGCAGCCTGCAATGACACCCGCAAAGTCCCTAGCTCAGCCAGTGACTGCCTCAGAGAAAGTCTCACGCTGCCGAGGGGCCCTCACCCAGCCAGACCTGCTTTCCAGGACAGCTCATCAGCTGACACGGGCTCCTCCCTCTGGAGGCAAGTCCAACACGTGCCTGCAGCGGCAACCTTTCAAGCTGTCAGACAGGTGGGGCACAACCCAACGGGTGCACTCTTGCTTCCCCCAGATGAATAAATCATTACAGGAGAGTGGTATGCATCCCACCAGCTTCCATAAGGACCTGAATTATATATGAAGGCAGCAAAAGCAATTTATCCCAGACACGTGCAAGTCATAACATGGGAGTTCTTGGGCGCCCAAGACAATTTTCAGATATTGCAGTTTTTATCAAAGCAAAAAGGTCCCCAAAGGAGCACCCTGCACCACGGGTGCAGGGATGCCTTAATCGGGCTTATTTATTATCAGAAGAGAGAAATCTACTCTCCCTCCCGGTTCTGCCACGTCCCCCCACCTGCCGCCCCAGCATGGCTGCTTCTCAGCTCAGGAGCCCTGGGATTTGAGGGTGAGCTGCCAAGAGCAGCCACCTGCCTGGTGGGAACCATCTGCTGGCAGGCCGGGAGCGGGACCAGGCGTGCTCCAGATCCCTGGAGGGAGAGGGGACAGGAAGAGGGAACTGCAAGACGAGAAAATGGGCTGGTAGCAAGAGCTCTAAGCCGGAGCTCCAGAGTCCCACCTTCGCCACTGATTACATGGGGGGAAACCGAGGCACTGAAAGGTTGGTCAAGGTCACATGGAGAGAGAGGGGAGGAGCTGGAATGACAACCCAGTTACATTCAACAGACATTTATTCAGTGTCTACAGTGTGCTGGCCCTAGGGATGCATGGTAGAGATGCGCACGTGACTTGCAGCTGCCCCTTCCAACAGTCGCCCTCCGTCCCTGGGCTTCTGCTCCCCCTGGCTGCCTTGCTGCTGATGCTCAAATGTGCCAAATGCACTCCTATCTTAGGGCTTTTGTATGTGCTGTTCTTTTTTTTTTTTCTTTTAAACATCTTTATTGGAGTATAATTGCTTTACAATGGTGTGTTAGTTTCTGCTTTATAACAAAGTGAATCAGTTATACATATACATATGTTCCCATATCTCTTCCCTCTTGCATCTCTCTCCCTCCCTCCCACCCTCCCTATCCCACCCCTCTAGGTGGTCACAAAGCACCTAGCTGACCTCCCTGTGCTATGCGGCTGCTTCCCACTAGCTATCTATTTTACGTTTGGTAGTGTATATATGTCCATGCCACTCTCTCACTTTGTCCTAGCTTGCCCTTCCCCCTCCCCGTATCCTCAAGTCCATTCTCTAGTAGGTCTGTGTCTTTATTCCCATCTTGCCCCTAGGTTCTTCATGACCATTTTTTTTTTTCTTAGATTCTATATATGTGTGTTAGCATATGGTATTTGTTCTTCTCTTTCTGACTTACTTCACTCTGTATGACAGACTCTAGGTACATCCACCTTTCTACAAATAACTGAATTTCGTTTCTTTTTATGGCTGACTAATATTCCATTGTATATATGTGCCACATCTTCTTTATCCATTCATCTGTTGATGGACACTTAGGTTGCGTCCATGTCCTGGCTATTGTAAATAGTGCTGCAGTGAACATTGTGGTACATGACTCTTTTTGAATTATGGTTTTCTCAAGGTATATGCCCAGTAGTGGGATTGCTGGGTCGTATGGTAGTTCTATTTTTAGTTTTTTAAGGAGCCTCCATACTGTTCTCCATAGTGGCTGTATCACTTCCCACCAGCAGTGCAAGAGGGTTCCCTTTTCTCCACACCCTCTCCAGCATTTATTGTTTGTAGATTTTTTGCTGATGGCCATTCTGACTGGTGTGAGATGATATCTCATTGCAGTTTGGATTTGTATATCTCTAATGATTAATGATGTTGAGCATTCTTTCATGTATTTGTTGGCAATCTGTATATCTTCTTTGGGGAAATGTCTATTTAGGTCTTCTGCCCATTTTTGGATTGGGTTGTTTGTTTTTTGGCTATTGAGCTGCATGAGCTGCTTGTAAATTTTGGAGATTAATCCTTTGTCAGTTGCTTCATTTGCAAATATTTTCTCCCATGCTGAGGGCTGTCTTTTTGTCTAGTTTAAGGTTTCCTTTGCTGTGCAAAAGCTTTGAAGTTTCATTAGGTGCCATTTGTTTATTTTTGTTTTTATTTCCATTTCTCTAGGAGGTGGGTCAAAAAGGATCTTGCTGTGATTTATGTCATAGAGTGTTCTGCCTATGTTTTCCTCTAAGAGTTTGATAGTGTCTGGCCTTATATTTAGGTCTCTAATCCATTTTGAGTTTATTTTTGTTTATGGTGTTAGGGAGTGTTCTAATTTCATTCTTTTACATGTAGCTGTTCAGTTTTCCCAGCACCACTTATTGAAGAGGCTGTCTTTTCTCCACTGTATATTCTTGCCTCCTTTATCAAAGATAAGGTGACCATATGTGTGTGGGTTTATCTCTGGGCTTTCTATCCTGTTCCATTGATCTATATTTCTGTTTTTGTGCCAGTGCCATACTGTTTTGATGACTGTAGCTTTGTAGTATGGTCTGGCCACTGGTTTCAGTTTTCCACCATTGAGCACGATGTTGGCTGTGGGTTTGTCATATATGGCCTTTATTATGTTGAGGAAAGTTCCCTCTATGCCTACTTTCTGCAGGGTTTTTATCATAAATGGGTGTTGAATTGTGTCGAAAGCTTTCTCTGCATCGACTGAGATGATCATATGGTTTTTCTCCTTCAATTTGTTAATATGGTGTATCACATTGATTGATTTGCGTATATTGAAGAACCCTTGCATTCCTGGGATAAACCCCACTTGATCATGGTGTATGATCCTTTTCATGTGCTGTTGGATTCTGTTTGCTAGTATTTTGTTGAGGATTTTTGCATCAATGTTCATCAGTGATATTGGCCTGTAGTTTTCTTTCTTTGTGACATCTTTGTCTGGTTTTGGTATCAGGGTGATGGTGGTCTTGGAGAATGAGTTTGGGAGTGTTTCTCCCTCTGCTATATTTTGGAAGAGTTTGAGAAGGATGGGTGTTAGCTCTTCTCTAAATGTTTGATAGAAGTCGCCTGTGAAGCCATCTGGTCCTGGGCGTTTGTTGGAAGTTTTTTAATCACAGTTTCAATTTCAGTGCTTGTGATTGGTCTGTTCATATTTTCTGTTTCTTCCTGGTTCAGTCTCGGAAGGTTGTGAATTTCTAAGAATTTGTCCATTTCTTCCAGGTCGTCCGTTTTATTGGCACAGAGTTGCTTGTAGTAATCTCTCATGATCCTTTGTATTTCTGCAGTGTCAGTTGTTATTCTCATTTTTCATTTCTAATTCTATTGATTTGAGTCTTCTCCTTTTTTTTCTTGATGAGTCTGGCTAATGGTTTATCAATTTTGTTTATCTTTTCAAAGAACCAGCTTTTAGTTTTATTGATCTTTGCTATCATTTCCCTCATTTCTTTTTCATTTATTTCTGATCTGATTTTTATGATTTCTTTCCTTCTGCTAACTTTGGGGTTTTTTTGTTTTTGCTGTTCCTTCTGCCTGGAATGCTGTTCCTCCAGATCTTTGCATAATTGACCGCCTCCCCTCGTGGTCTTTGCTCAAATGTCACCTTCTCAGGGAGGACTACCCTGACCACCTTATCCAAACTCGCAAGCCCCTCCCTTGCCCTGAGGCTCCATCACCTTGTCGCATGTTGGGTTGTCCAGAAGCAAACACAGTGTGTAGAGGGGAAAGCAGGTTGAGAAAAGGGGGGAAGATCAACTGTTTTGGTTGACAAAGCCTCCTCCATGCGAGCAAAGAGCTCTTCAGGCAAGTATTGTCCCCCAAAATGTCCCGAGTCAGCCTGAAATGTACCCCCCTCCACCGCAGTCACTGGATGCAGGTTGCCCTGGAAAAGGTGTGAGCTTGGCAAGGTGTCTCTGCAGCTCAGTCTGACCCTGAAGGAGCTGACAGGTGTGGGCTGTCTGCTGACCACCCCCCCACAGCCAACCAGCAAGTCCTTCTTTGTCAGGGCACGTGGGTGGAGCATCCCCATGTCTACAGCATCCCTGATCCTGCTTGAAATCTCTTCCCAGCACTTACCCCCACCCAACACTGTATATAACTACGTATTTACTTATTATCTTTCTGCACAACTCGACTCTTGTCTTCAAGAATATAAGCAATGGCTGTCTTGTTCTCCTTGCCTAGAACCCTGCTTGGCATAGAGCAGATACCTAATAAAAATGTGCCCAATTAATGAATGAATGAGTACCTCCCACTGCTCCCAACTTAACAGGGAAGACTGGACAGTGAATGGTTACATTTCAGCATGGTAAGCACGGTCAAAGGGGATATGCCAAGGGCAACGGGCGGCCCCTAACCCAGCCTGGGATGGGGAGTGTCCAGGGAAGGCTGTCTGACTCCAAGTCCACTGCTATTCCTACTTTACCAGGACAGGACAGGGGATGTAAAAGCAGCTGCCAAAGCACTCAGGGCTCCTCCAGAATCTGGATGTGTCAGGTACGGTTGCCTAACCATTTCATGTTTTTATGTACTGCCTCTCCGACCACGTTACAACTTCTCTGAGCCCAGGGAGCATGTCTTACATTTCTTTTTTTTATCCCCCTCAGTGGGAGTATGGTGTTTTGTGCACCACTGACATTCTGCATAATTACTGAATATATGAATCAGGCCTGTAAGGATGAAGCAGCGTGGCTATGGGTGACTAGGTTTTCTGACCTCCAGTTGGGACACAAGGTCTATAAAAATAAAAACAGCTCTCGCTTAGTGAGTGCCAGCTCCAGCCAGATACTGTGCCAAGCCCTTTGCATATATCACACTATCAGTTCTCATGGCAGCCTTGCAAGGTGGAGGTCTGAATATTGTCTCCATTATACAGATGAGGAAACTGAGGCCCAGAGAGGGGAAAACATTTTCCCAAAGTCACATAGTCAATAAGTGGTCAAGCTGCCAGACAAGCCTGCGCTGATGCTCTTAACCATTACACTGACCTTTTAAGGTTAACAAGACAGTTTTAAATCAGGATAGAATCATAAAACCTGGGTTGTGAGATCAACCATCTCCATCAGCCTGAAGTCACTAGGGTCTCTGGGTATTCAGGTCGGGGAGCATATGACAAATGGCCACTCAGCCCCATTCATTCTCATCTCTGTAGTGATTCCTGATGTCTTCTCTCAGTCACTGATTGTGTCTCCACCAGAAGAAAGAACAAGAAGCTGTCTCCCAAAGAGATTTATGTGACAGCATGAAGGTTGGGTGATTGCACCCAGATCATTACAAATATGGAAAGCTGGCTTTCTCAGCACACAGCATGGTATCATCTCTAGGGATCAGACTCACATTAGCCACACTTTGAGACTGATGTGTAAACCAAATGACAACTTGTTCATGTGCAAAGAGAAATTACTACAGTAGGGATTGGTTCAGAAAGTCTATACAACCAGTACTTTCTCTCCTGGTAAGAAGACCAGCCTGGGGGAATAAATAATAATCTGGTTTCTTGATGAATAAAATCAGGACAAGGAGAGACAATGTTTAGTGGCAGTAGACTGAAATGGCTGGGAGCAAGCACTTCATGGAAAAGATAGTTCAGATGGGATCGTAACTAGTACGAGTCAACTGGTAGCAATATTTGCATCCATCTTGTGGCAGAGATTTTTGGTTGTTGCCAAAAGGCCATTGTCAATTCCCTTTCCCATGGTTGCTTCACACTGTAGAGATTAGATAAACATACACTCACTTTCCTTAGAACTATGGGTGGTCATAGCTGGCCAATGAAACACAATGGCAAGTCATCTTAGGGGGTTCTGGGAAGATATTTGCCTTCCTGGTGAAAGGTACAGAGGCAAGAGAAGAGCTCACTGGTACTACCTCTTTCCCCTTCTTTTTGCTTAAGCATGGATGTGATACCTGGAGCTGCAGTAGCCATCTTGCAAATATGAGGAAGATGAAAAGCCAATGTGCTAAGGTTTATGGAATGGAAACCTTAGACGCATGGCTCATTGATAATATTGCTGATCTGCTGCACCAAACCTGAAACTTCCTACATCCAGACTTCCCATTAGAGAAGATCATTAAATGTCTTTGTTGCTTAATCCATTGTTGTTTCAGTTACCCGTTGCATGATTACAAATCACTCCAAAATTAAGTGGCTTTAAACAACAACCATCATTATCTCTCATGATTCTGTGAGTTGACTGGGCTCAGCAGGGCAGTTATTCTCTCCACATGGTGTTGACTGGGGTTGCGATCATCTGGAAACTCGACTGGGCTGAACGTCCAAAGGAGCTCGCTCACGTGCCTGGCAGCTGGCTGACAGCTCAGCCTTTCTCTGTATGGCTTGGGTTTCTCACAGCATGGCAGCTGGGGCCCAAAAGTGAGTCTTCCAAGTGTGCAAAAGTAGGAGTTGCACATCTTTTGCAGCCCAGCCTTGGAACTTACAGAGCATCACTTCCACTTCATTTTATTTTTCAAAGTAAGTCACAGGGTGAGCCCAGATTCAAGAGGAAGGGAAGGAGACACTGCCTCTTAATGAGAGGAGTGGCAAGGAAGTCCAGCCACCTTTAATTGACCACAGTTATCAACCTGCTTTTATACGACTTGTGGCTGAAAGCATTTCTCTAAATGCAGCCTTGCAAAGATCAAGACTCCCTCTCCACCGGGACAACCTGCAGTGGCTACACTGCCAAGGTGGGCATTTGCAGCTCTGTCCTTTAGGCCCCCATGGCAGATCATGATGGATACAACCTTGCTTCAAATATGTTAACACATTCAGTCACATGACAGACAAGTCTTGCAGGCCTAGGAGCCATTCTGTCTCTAAGGTGACCCTGCATTGCTCTGCTTTGATCTATAATATATTGACTTAATGGTTTAACTCTCAGGAGGCAATCTTTACTCCCTGTGCTTGAGAAAACATCACTGTAGCCCCCTAAACCTGGCAACAATCTCCATCAAGATGGTTACCCTTCTTGCCCTGTCTGTATTGTGGTGTCGCTGAAAGAATCAGACGGGATGACGACTGGAAAAGTACCTTGGAATGGTTAAGAGGGATTATTACTATCATATTCAAATAAGCATGTTGTGTTAGTTACGGCTTTTTTGGTAAAAGTGACATAAAACCCAATTCGATCCAGTTTATGCAAAAGGGAGAAAGGTTGGCCGGGAGTCTGAGGGAGTCTTTCCAGTTTCAGGCATGGTGGGAACCAGCAACTCAAACATCGTCAGCAAGACCCATTTTCTCTCCACCTCTTGGTCCTGATCTCCTCCGGGTTGCTTCATTTCTCAATAGAACAAGCTGCCAACAACTTCAGGTGCATATCCTCCTAACTCTTTAAACAAAAGTCCTCCTCCTGACCATTATGGGTCCAAGTTGAGCAACATGCCCATCTCTTAACCAATCCTTATGGCTAAAGGCATGTAACGGGAAGGGGAGACACATGTTATAAAGTATGGATGCTTTGACAGGTACACCATGAGTGAGCAGAGAACACAGATGTGCAGAGAGAAGCAGGGAGTGGAGTGGTCATGGCAAGAAGTGGAAGAGAAAGACTGTGCGGCTCCATGAGGAAATGGGGGGCGGGACTGCCCTCCCTGGCTTTTTGTTTCTATCCTTGAGGAGCGAGTCAATCTTGGTAGAAGACATTTAAAGAGACTCGATACTGATCCCAAATTTACATAGCAAACTGGGGGGAAGAAAAAGGGACTGAGTTGGAAATTTATCTTGAAAAATGAAACTAAAGCTTATCAACCTAACAAAATTTAGGTTACCATTTCAACAACACATGAATTCTTGTGAAGAACGGAAAGTGAATTAAGTAGTAAGGGTGTTTTTGGGGTAATTTTTCTGACAAAATCCTTCACTTCAGCTTTGGTTTTCATAGCATGATAGCAAAAAGGTCATTTAAAAAAATATTCAAGGGCTTCACCAATTTTTCCTAAGGCCTTCTTGAATCTTTTGATATTTAAATCTTTCTCTTTTGAAGTGCTCACCGTGTCATTTTCTTTGTCATTTTTTTTTCTCCTTCAACTGTTAACTCTTTGTGGGGAGGGATGTTCGAAACACTGAATAACTGATATGACAGCGTGGAATGATCAACAGTCACCAAAACAGCCAGCGTGGCTGAATCTGTGGGTTCTGGCTGGGTATCGGTACTGATTGTTCTAAGACCACCAGACTCCCAGGGGTTGTCTGCGATTTTTCTGTTCTTTAAGCATGTTTCATCAACTTCATAGAATCCTGCACTTTGGGCAAGATTTCCAATCAAACATTTGCAGTTGGATTACACTGCATATGCACCAGGGTCAGACAGTCAGTGAGAGGCTGATTCTCTCCGATAGGAGGACTCATTTGCTATAAGAAACAGCAATCCCTACCAGGACATGTGATGGGCACTCAAAATTCAGGGGGTCCTTCAGAGAGACTAAGCCACAAGGAAGCTGATGTGGCAGAAAAGGATTCATGCTAGTATTAATCATTAAAATTTTTAACAATTGATGTTGTATAATTACTGAAAGAGCTGGAGGACAACTTTTACGTCTCTACACAACTCCATCATCTCCAGGACTCAGATGATAAATACTCAGTAACAAAGACCTTCTGAGTTTTGTTTGTGAACTAGCTTGCATGGATTGCCCTTTCTTGCAGGCAATAAGCCTTGCCAAAGACAGTCAGGATTTATGCATAGGGTCACCAGATGATTTCAACAGAAATATCAGAACGACTTGGAAAAAATACGATGACCATGAATGGGTCTGATAGTTTCTGGATTTGTTTCCTAAGTGAAATGCTCAAATATCAGCCTACATGGTTCAAACTGGAAATCCTATTTATAAAATTCAGGACAGATCCTTTACACAACTGTAGTCTTTAGCCCACCGATTCAGAGAGGTGTGGGGCTTCCCTTGCTAATCATGGAACAGAAAACAGAGTAAACACAGAAGAGGGAAAGGAGCAGCTGAACTGATGAATTCTCCATCTCGTCTCTTTGCTGAGGCTTTGGAGTTCTGATCCTCGGACTTAGGGGGGCAGGGCTGGGGTGGTTACAGGTCCCTGGGTATCTTCCTGGCCTCAATTTTGAGGAACAACAGCAATTATTTCATGTTCTGTAATGCTAATTAACTCGAATCAGTCAAAGGCTTGCCCAGATCAGAAACAGTTCTGAAAATAGACTTGTGAATTCTGAACTTTCCTTAATTAACATGTTAACATACATCCTTCCCATGCCTCAAGTCAAAGCTTTTTCAATCTTGGGAATAGAAAAGCAAGAGCATCTGAAGCTAGCAATCATTGGCTCTCAAGAGTCTAGCGGTACAAAGCTGCAGTTCTACAGCCTGACAGGTGTGGATGTAAATCTTGGCTCTGGTACTTGCTAACTGCGTGACCTTGGGTAAGTCATTTAACTTGTGTGTGCCCCAGTTTTCCAATCTGTAAAATGAGGAAAATAATAGTATCTACCTCATGGGGTTGTTGTATTAAGTATAAATGTTTTCAAGACCTAACACATAATGAACGTCTAAAAATTATTATGAATCTGACCCAGTGGGTAGACAATCTAGATTTTTTTCCCCTACTGGGCCATTATTCTTCCTTGTAGTAATAGCCCCTTGGGTCTCCTTGGAGTAACCACCCCTTCTCTGCTCAGGGTGGTTCAAGAGGGGCTAAATAAATTCACCCCAACTCCAGGGCTGAAACTATGTATTAGTTTGCCAGGGCTTCACAGACTGGGTGACTTAAACAACCAACATTTCTCACAGTTCTGGAGGCTAAAGGTCTGAGATCAAGGCTTTTGCAGGGTTAATATCTTCTGAGGCCTCTCTCCTTGGCTTGCAGACGGTCATCTTCTCCCTGTGTCTTCACATGGTCTTCCCTCTGTATGTATCTGTGTCCTAATTTCCTCTTCTTGTGAGGACACCAGTCATATTGGATTAGGGCCCAACCATATGACCTCATTTTACCTTAATTACCTCTTTAAAGACCCTATCTCCAAAATATAGTCACATTATGAGATACTGGGGGGTTAGGACTCCAACATATGAATCTGAGGGAGAGAAAACTCAGCCCATAAAAACTTGTGACCCAGATCTGGCCAAAATATTTCCCTTCCCCTGGTCAGAGTGATTGATTCCATCCAAGACATTTTTTATAAGCTTAAGTACAAAGAATTTCTTCATTTGCAAGATTGTGTGTTGCAAAAAAAAAAGTGTGGAATGGAACTGCTGGGGTCACCATATGGAAAAGACCAATACAGAAGAAAACATAACAGAGAGATGGAAAGAGAGAGACAGTCCTGATGTCATCATTTGAGCCCCTGGAGCCAGCTGAGCCTGAAGCTCGAATGACAGTTCATTCATATAATTCACTAAACATCCCCTTTTGTGACTTTAGCTGCTTCAAACTGGGTTTCTGTCACTTCCAACCAAAGAAGTCTTGCCTAGCATAGCCCCTACTTAGTTATTAAGCAGCTTGTAGATCCCAAAGAAACAGAAAGAAAAGGAGAGGATGGAGAGAGAGGACTGCAAAGTGGAAGGATTTTTTACAGAAAAAACTAGGTAGGAATCATGAACATATATTACAGGGGATGGGGTAGGTTTAAGAACAGATGTGTATTCCTTTCAGTCTAATGTAATAAATTTGACTGCACAGTACTGGAGGCAAGTAGTTCTTCACTAAACCACAGTCTTCTGAGAGGCAGTAATAGTATCTTGTTCAGATGCAATGTATCCCAAGTGCCTAGGTGCTCAAAAACATTTGTGGATTTGAATGAGCTTACTAAGAAATCTTTTGCATTTTATGATTTAACATAGACACCCTTTAAATAATGAATTTGCCATAGCATTATATTTGCAAACTCCCAGTGTACTCATTGTTGGAGAATTACACTGATAATCACACAGTTGTTGAGTATTAATTTTAATGAGGCCTAATAACTCAAAGAGGAAATTTCAAGTGCATCCTCTCACCATTAGCTGACCTGTAACTGGCTCCTTCTTCACCCATAAATCGCATTACAATTCTCTGTTGCAATCTGGAACTGCTTTGCTTGGGACCCATTACAGCCCCTCGTGAAAGAGGTTTGGGTGGGAGAAGGCAAGAAGGTGTGTTTACAACATTGGACAGCAGCATGGAGTGAGAAGAGTCTGGTCTCCTCTACTTGGCTTACGGCACTGGAGAAGAACCCTGAACTTGGGAGATGCTAAGTTTCTATCAAGCTGCTGGTTCCCTGCCCATCCTCCCCTCTAGAGAGAGATTATTCCTTACCCTGGAAGGTAAGTAAATGTCTCTGGAATATGGGGCTTGCTGTAGGTTTACTGCCCTACAAAGGTAGGCAAATATCCTCCAGGAAGAGAAGGGAACTTTCTTATCTTGGAATGCCTCCTGGGAGAGAGAGTTTCTCTATCTTCAGCTTGCTATTCAATCAGCCTTGAACGAAACTTATCAGTGTCCGTTCCGGGGAAGGCCCAGACCGTACAAGAACCCAGTGAATCCAGGGAGAACTCTCTCCCAACAGACATGTGCGGAGGTGACGATGACACAGGATGGAAGGAACCTGGATCCCTGAATCACCAGATGGAGGAGAGCCTTTGCCAACTCACATGAGGCTTTATCTGAGCAAAATATAAACTTTTGTGATGTTCGACCACTGAGATTTCGGGTCTCATCTACTGTGGCAGCTAGCATTAATAATCCTAACAAAGATGACTTTAACATACATTGAACAAATTATACGTGTATGGGAAATAAGAGAGCTAGAAAATATACAGCAAACTCCAAATGACAAGGATGGGGTGGGATTTGGGAGAGGGTAGAAGATTATGAAGCAGTTGTCACCTTACTAGTGACAGTGTGAAAGGAAACAGAATTTGAGAGACAAGCCACAGCCGTCCAGGACCACATCCCCCCAGACTCAGCATATCCAAGTGTAATCAGCCCACCTCAGTCATGAGCATCCACACTGGAGCAAAAGCCGAGGATGACTTTCACACCAGTTTAGACATTCTCAGATCATCCTAAGCTCAATTACGGCTAAACCAATAACAAGCCCCAAACATCGTTATTGGAAAATCACCAACCAGGCCCGCTAATTGTATCTGTGGCCTCTTCACCATATTAGTAAAGCAATAAGTGCAGCATGATCTTCCCAGGGGATAACTGTTCACAAGGCCAATTTCCTTAGGAGGAGACTTTCATATTGCACCAGCTTGGAACTAATGCGTCTCGGGAAATCAACTGTCAGATCAATAACATTTGCAACCAGAAAATATTTGGAGCAAACAGTGGGGTACAGCCTGCAGTTGAGACCGATGTGATCCTTACCTGACACTTTCAAGCTGTCGTGACTCAGAGCCTTTGGGGTCAATTTGGAGATACTGTTCACATTCCCTGGCAAGACACAAAGAAGCCCCAACATAAGACTTTGCAACTCTTTCCTGGGAAGCTCACCATATGATCACTAAACTGAAAAAAGAAAACAACATTACTAAGCTCCTTCTGTGCTCCAAGCTTGATGCCTTGAGCAGTGTACATAGAAGTAAGTGGTCTTTATGGAAGTCTGGAAGGAGTTCAAATTCCAGATCTGAAGCTTCCTAAGGCAGTTTTCTTTACTTCTCCGAGTCTCAATTTTCAAATCTGCACAATAGAAATAATAATACCTATTTTCCAAAAGTGTTTTGATCATTGAAGAGGTGTGTAAAGTGACCAGCGTAGTGTGTGGCACATAGTTAGTGCTCATTTAACAGTTACTGCTGGGCTTCCCTTGTGGCGCAGTGGTTGCGAGTCCACCTGCCGATGCAGGGGACGTGGGTTCATGCCCCGGTCCGGGAGGATCCCACATGCCACGGGGCGGCTGGGCCCGTGGCCATGGCTGCTGGGCCTGCGCATCCGGAGCCTGTGCTCTGCAACGGGAGAGGCCAGAGCTGTGAGAGGCCCGCGTACCGAAAAAAAAAAAAAAAAAAAAAAGACGTATCACAAAGTATGGTAAGTAGCTAAAGCTCTAGTTAGGCAAAAACTTACAGCTTTTTTTTTCTTTTCTTTTTTAATTTTTTGGCCATGCCTCGCAGCATGTGGGATCTTAGTTCCCCAACCAGGGATCGAACCTGTGCCCCCTGCAGTGTAAGCACGGAGTCTTAACCACTGGACCCCCAGGGAAGTCCCACAGCTTTAAGTGGATATATTAGGATAGGATGGAATCAATGATATAAATATCCATCTCAAGAAGTTAGAAAAAGAACAACAAATCAAACTCAAAGTAGAAGGAAGAAAATAACAAAGATAAAAGCAAAAAATCAATGAAACAGAAAACAAACTTACAATAGAGAAAATCAACAAAGCCCAAAATTGGTTCTTCAAAAAGGCTAATAAAATTGATAAATGCCAATCAAGATCCTATGGGCATTGAAAAGATAACAATATGATTATAAACAACTTTATACCATTAGAATGTGACAATGTAGATGAAGTATGCAAATGAGAAAAACACACCTTACCAAAACTGACATAAGAAGAAATAAAACATCTGAATACTTCTATATCTATTAAAGAAACTGAATCTGTAATTAACATTCCCACAAAGAAATATCTAGATCCAGATATCAAATCCTTCCAAGCATTTAAACAAGACATAATACTGACCTTACGCAACATCTACTAGGAAATATTAAAAAATGAAACATTTCTCAATTCATTTTTTAAGGTCAACATAACCTTGATACGAACACCTGGATACCAAAACCTGACAAGGAAACTATAAGAAAAAAAAGTACAGTCCAAACTCTCTCTCAGACCCAGATGCAAAACTCCCAAACAAAATATTATCAAATCAAATGCAGTTATACGTAAAAAGGATGCTAGATCATGACCAAGTTTGGTTTATCCCAGGACTACAAAGTTGATTTCACATTTGAAAAGAAATCACTATAATTGTCCACATTTATGGAACAAATGTCAAAAGAGAATACAGAATCATCTCAATAGATAAAAGAAAAGCATGTGAAAAAGTCAAATACCCATTTATGGTTTAATCTTAGCACACTAAGATACTTTTGATAAAGGGTAGCTACAAAAAACTAGCACCAACATCACATGTAAGATTTTATTGAAGATTTTCTCTATGAGGTTGGGAATGAGTTAGGGATACCCATTACACCACTTCTGACCCACCATATCAGAAGTTCTGCAGACCAGCTGTTCAGCCCATGCTCTCTGGCAACTTCCTTTGCCACCCAGAGGTAGGCCACTCCTATAGGTCAGGTGTGGCCCATATCTTCCTGTTTCTCCATCATTGGTGGACTGCGTATTTCTATGGGGCCCACACCTTGTCCAAATAGCTCTGAATTTCAGCCTAGGCAGTGGCTGAAGTTTCCAAGCATCTTTATTTATTCACTATCTCTTGGCCCCAGGGGTAGTAACAACTTTCTGTAGTTGCTCCTGCTGTACCCCTTAGTCATCTTCTACCCTTTTAAATAATGATCCGCCTTTTTACTAGTCAACACATTTTTATATTAAATTTTCCCTATTCAAATTACTGGTCCAGCTTCCATCTCTTCATTGGACCCTGACTGATACAAGACCTAAATAAATGCAAGAATAAATAATATTCATGGATTGGAAGACTCAACATTCTAAAGAAGTCATTCTAAGTTGAGCTATAGATTTTAACAAAACCTCAGTCAAAATCCCAACAGGTTTCTTTTTGTTTGCATTGATAAGTTAATTCCATAATGTATATGGAAATAAAAAGGGCCAAGAATATCCAAGATAATCTTGATGATGAACTAAGTTGGAAGATTTATACTTTCAGATACTAAAAACTATAATGAAGCTACAGTAATTAAGACACTGGGGTAATGGTGCAAGGTAGATGAATAGATCAGTAGAAGAGAATACAGTCCAGAAACAGACTTATATGGTTACTTGATTTATGTCAAAGAGACCATTGCAGTGTGGTAGGGAAAGATACTATTTTTCAAAACTGGGGCTCAGTCAGTGGAAATCCACATGGAAAAAAGAAAGTATCTTGCTTCACACTATATATAAAATCAATTCCAGGGGGATGGTAGACCTTAAATGTAAGGATACAAAAATAAAGCTTCTGAAAGATAAACCTAGAATAAGCAAAGATTTTTTTCAACAGGACCTACAAAACACTAATTTAAATGACTGATAAATTAGACTTCATTAAAATTAAGAACTTCTGTTCATTAAACTCAACAATAAGATACTGAGGAATTGCCAAACTGTTTTCCACAATATTTGCACCATTTTATATCCCCGCCAGCAATGTATGTGTTCCAATTTCTCTGCATTCTCTCCAACACTTGTTATTTTTCTTTCTTTTTTTAAGTTATGGCCATCCTAATGGATATGAAGTGGTATCTCTCATGGTTTTGATTTGCATTTCTCTAATGACTCGTAAAAAGGAATAAAGTACTAACATATACTACAACTTAGACAAACCTTGAAAACAGTGAGCTAAGTGAAAGAAGCCAGGCACAAAAGTCCACATATTATACGACTCTCCTTATAAGAAATGTCCAAAATCGGCAAATCTATAGAGACCAAAAGTCAATTGGTGGTTACCAGAGGGTAGGGAGAGACGGGAATTGGGACTGGCTGCTAATAGGTATAGGATTTCTTTTTGGAGTGATAGAAATGTTCTCGAATGGATAATGGTGATGTTGCACAACTCTGTAAATATACTAAAAACCACTGAATTGTATACTGTAAAGGGTGAACTTTATAATATGTGAATTATATCTCAATAAAGCTGCTATTTTTAAAAGTACCTAGATATGAGCTCACTGCTCAGTTGACTTTGTCTGCTTGCTCTCACCTGATATTCACTGTCTGTCGAACCCTTAAATATATTTTGGTTATTTTGCTCCTTAGTAAATTACATGTGCTTATTCTTCTATAATAAATCAGTTTGCAAATGACCAAAGATACTTTTTTATAAAAACATAGGTCTTGCTTTTAAGAGAATTCTTTGAAGTGTCCGTGGATGTAAAATGATGTCTTAAATAATTGAAAATAGTTTTTAAATAATATTAACCAAACAAGGGGTGTGATGAAAACATTTAGTGGTGGTTAATCTGACAAAAACAGGTTTTAAATCATAAAGTGGCACTTAATTGACCTGCAATAACTGGCTTGTTAAATCCAAATTAAATCATTATCTGAAGCTCTTTTTTAAAAAAGTAGAACTCCTAAAGATTTGCAGGAAAAAAATTAGTTAAGTCCAAGAAATAGCAATGAGAGTTGGATACTGAACCAATTGTTGAAGAAGCCTAGAAACTTTTGCATTACTCACTTGCCCAATGTTGTTTAATAAGAACTTACTGGGCACTTGCTATGCACTAGGCATTGTGCTGGATGCTGAAAGCACAGTGTGAAGCAAGGAGACAGGCGTCTACCCTCCTGGACTACACAGTCTAGCCACTGGCACTGCCCAGTAGAAACAATATCAGCCACATCTGTAATTTTAATTTTCCACTGGCCACATTAAAGAATTAAGAAGAAATAGTTGGAATCATTTTAATAATTTATTTAATTTACCCCACTATATCCCAAATATAATTTGCCCCACTATATCTCAAATATAATTTCAACATGTTACAATATAAAGAATTACAAATGATATATTTCACATTCTTTTCTTCATGCTAAGTCTTTGAAACCCAGTGTGTAATTCACACTTAAGGCACAATCTCAAGTCAGACTGGCCTCATTTCACATGCTCAGCAACACACAGGATGTGACTAGTGGCTACCATGTTGGACAGTGCAGTTCTAGCTGTATTACTATCTCATTTTTGTTTTTTTTCTCTTTCATTCTATTTTCCCTAATGTTCTCAGTATGTCGTTCGGACCCTGGCTTTGAGGTTAGAATTAATATGGAAAATAGGGCCTGCGTATGGAAAAGTACCTATTACCATAAAAACTTTATAATAAAAATCGCAGTATTGTCACATGATGTACTCATTTAATTATACCTATATTTGGCATCTTGTTGGCTGCTGCATTGTTGGTGCCAGGCACACAATAGGTGTCAAAAAATGCTTATTGAATGAGTACAAGTCCTGTGAGTTTCCAAGTGGGAGGAATCCCTATAGCTGGAAGGGGCTGAGAAGACTTCTTAAAGGATTTATTCATTCATTCAACAAATATTTTTTGACCAACCACTATGATGGGTTTGAACTGGGTCTAGATGCACCAACAGGACTAGAACAATGTAAGTAATCCTGACTAGTTGGCTCACCATGTTGACCCAACCATTGCTTCAGAGACTTCAGTCCTTTTTCAAGGACCTTAACAATTTTCACCAAAAACCATGGGCGCTATTGTGTATCTCCTTAAATTGACTCACATCTTTTGACTTAGGAAAATTCTAACATATAAATTCAAGCATATAACATAAATGTAAAACGACTATCCCTCGCCATTATTAACAACAACTACAAAAAAATAAAAACAACATATCCAGTGCTATTAAATTCTCTAAAGGTACTGTTGCCCATTGGAGACTCTCAGGCAACGGCCTGGTTTCCCTCCTTGTTCAAAAGTAGATTAGCCAACACTAGAGAGGTGTTAGAAACATATTAGTACCTAACAAATACCGTCTCCCTGCCATAATCAGTAGGTAAGGCATTTGAAAAAAGAATAGCTATGTGATTCAACTGTATGCAACGTTCAGTGCTGCCTAAAGTCATCCTGTGCGTAACCAGTGGTACACATGCCACATTCTGTTCCAAGAACATGAACGGCTTCCAGAAGGAGACCAGGCAGGCGGCCTGTTTTAAGATTCAGTGAACATGCCACACTTGCCTATAAACCAGACCCTCTAAGACGTCATTACCTTTGAGGAACATCCTGTTTCCAAAGCAAGCACACTCTCCTCTCTTCCTCTGCAGTTGGAGGATACACCAATGTTCACAGTGCAGAATAGCCATAAACTATATTCCTAGTGTGAAGTCTGGCTACAGCTTGTTTTTAAGGGAAGCGATACGTTGTTCTGGTTTAAAGCCCAGGCTTTGGAGTCAGACAAACCCAGATTGGCATCAGTCTCTGCATCTCTATGATGGCAGTCAAGTGACTTAACTTCGTTAAGTCTGTGCGCCTCGTATGTAAAATGGGAATAATAGCCCTTGCTTACAGAATTATTGTGAGGATTAAATAAGATGGTATGCCTAAAGTACCTGGCACAGTCCTGACAGTTAAAAAACATTCCAAAGTGTTTCTTGTTGCTGTTGTTGCAACTGCTGCTGTTATTCAGATAGAATCCTTTTGTATCAACCAGAGAAGCAAAACCGCTTGGAGATAGATAGATATATAGATAGATAGTAACGTACATATATACATACATACATATACACATATATTTTCATATATTTAAAAAATATTTTTACGTAGAACATATAAAATATATATCTCTGCATAGTTATATATAAATATATGTAAAACAAAAGGGATTTGTGATAGGAAATTGGCTTTATGCACTTGTGGGAGCTGATTAAACAGTCTCTGAAAGGCTGTTGTCTTCACATCTAATGCTGCAGCTTGATGTCCTTGGAATGGGCAGTTGGAAAGGGAAGAGGGATGTAAGGTGGGGAGAGCAAGAACGTGCTGAAACACCACGAAACCCGTGACCATTCCTGTTGCGCCTGGTGGAAGTGCTATGAGTGTCCTGAGGAAACTGGGCCCTTAGTCACAGAGCTGAACACACACACCCAGCCCAGGAGTCAGAGGCACTGACTGGGGAGCCGTTGCAGGCCCCGCCGCTGCTCATGTTGCCCCCAAGATGATCAAGCACATCAGTAAGAACACGCGTGAGCTACAAACTGGCTGCTGCTCTCCTGTGCCCTCCAGATCTCCCAAGAATCTCCCTGGTGGCTCCCCCTAATTGGAAACACACCAAGAAAAGGACTGTGGGGATTGCAGTTCATACTAGTCACGTTGATAGATGCATTACACAGCCACCACACCACCCCAAAACAAAAGAATTCCCGAGAAGGAATTTTCACACTAGAAGGAGTTTTCACAGGGGAGTGCCAAGGAATGTTACTTGCACCACTATGGAACAGTGTTTTGGGACATAACTGACATGAATCTTTCTCTCCCTCTCTTTCTCTGTCATGTATCATTCATGAATCTCTATGCACTGACATGGAAAGATCTCTGAGACCTCTTGTTAAGTGAAAAGAACTTGTCATAAAGCAATATGCCTAAGAAAATCCCCCCTGAGGTTAAACATACACACACACACACACACACACACACACACACACACACACACACACA
>NW_020837972.1:13659006-13659748 GCF_003676395.1 Aethalodelphis obliquidens | reverse complement strand
CACACACACACACACACACACACACACACACACACACACACACACACCAAAAAACAAAACTGTGTACGTGTACTTAGTGTATGTAAGTTCACAGAAAATGGAAGGTCCAGAATGATACAGGCGTGGCTTATGGTGTTCATTTCTGGAGAGGGGGAGAAAATTGGGATGGTGGTGAAGGGGATCTTTCCCTTTCCCAAATGACTGATCCACAAACATTTTATTTGGACTAAACAGGTTGGTTTATTTTTTAATCGTTGCCAACACTTAAAAATTACAAGACTTCACATAAAAATCTCCAGTCCTGGATTTCTTTTTAATTACAAGTTCTGGTAACACTAGGCTCCCTCCCATGTGTCAACACTGGGCTGGAGCTGAGTGGTGGCTGATACCCCGGATGGAGCACAGGTCGCCACAGTGGCCAAAATTCGCTGCCTGACCCATTGCCTTCCCATCTCTTGTTAACAGAACCCTGATGTTATTCATCTCATCTGTTGAGCAGCCACGTGCCTCAGGTGACCCTCCCCGCTCCTGGGTGCAGGTGTAAATCTTGATTGGCCTAAGTCAATTGCGGTGGGCACGTGTCCCTGGCCAGGGACCTGCTTAGGCTTAGCCATGTGATATAATCCTGGCCAAAGGGCCTGGGGGTGGGGCTTCTGGGAAATATTTCCCTTACCGTTTACAAAAAACAAAACAAAACAAAACTATATATATATATATATATATATATATATATATATATATA
>NW_020837972.1:13648622-13658906 GCF_003676395.1 Aethalodelphis obliquidens | reverse complement strand
GTATACATATATATATATATATATATATATATATATATATATATATATATATAAAAATCAACAGAGGAAGACACAGACTCAAATTCATTCACTGGAATGACAATGTGGAAAAAAGTTGACTTTTTTTCCTGCTGCTGAATTAGCCACTCTGGAACTACCTCCCTCCGGAGTTCTCATGATACAACATAATTTTTTCCTGACATGTGAACCTCTCCCGGTATGGCTTTCTTTTACTCATAAACCAAAGCATCCTAACTGATATAAACTTAGTCTCAACCCTGCTTGGATCTTGGATCTCTGGGCATACAACTCATCTCTCCCCAGACATGCCACCAAGATCCTCACCTTCATGTCCGTATTCTGCTTTAAGCATCCTCCCCCATCCCCCCATCTTTAGATTCCTGGCTGGCAGATTCTTAGTCATCCCTAAAAGTCCAGGTTAATTATCACTTTTTCTCCTATAGCTTCTTCAATCTCCAACTCCAGGCCAAATTAACTTCTCCTCTTCCATGTTCCCATAAATTGCTCCCAAAACCTCCATTTGTAGCACTTTCTTCCCAGACCTTCGTGAGTCTATCTCCAGCTGTATGCTACACATACACAAACTGTGTCCTAGTTCCTAGTTCCTAGATTCCTGGAAATCTGAATCCCCAGCAGAGGTTTACAGAATTCAATCAATGTCTTGGTCGTTGTCCGTGACCTCCAGCCTCCCCACCTGTTAAAGAATCCTGAGTAGGATTCAGTCTAAAGACAGAAAGAGGGATTCTAGGACCCTTTGAGCCTCTTTCTAGCTCTGTGACAATTTTAAGACTCCCAGATCATAGGAAGCAGAATAATAGAAAACTATCTGAAGATTATGTTTGCTAAGGATCCAGAGAGCTGCGTTCACTTATTCATTGATCTCATAAAGATTTGCTGTGCATTTACTTCTCTGTGCCAGGCATTGTGCTAAGCACTAGGGTTATCATGGAAACAAGACAATTGGCCAAGCCTTCATGAAACTCAACCCTTGGTGGGAAACAGAGACTCCCCCCCAAAAAACTCATGTGATAAATGCTATTAAAAGCTAAGGGCATGTACCCAGAAGTGGGATTGCTGGACCATAAAGTAGTTCTATTCTTAATTTATGAGGAACCTCTATACTGTTTTTCCATAATGGCTGCACCAATTTACACTCCGGCCAACAGCGCACAGAGAAAGGCCCCTGTTCAACCACATCCTCCCCCACACTTGTTATCTTTTGTCTTCCCGATAACAGCCATCCTAACAGGCGTGAGGTGGTATCTCACTGTGGTTTCGATTTGCATTTCCCTGGTGATTAGTGATGTTGAACACCATTTCATACACCTGTTGGTTATCTGCATGTCTTGTTTTGAGAAATGTCCACTCGGGTCCTTTGGCCATATTTAATCGGGCGATTTGGGGTTTTGCTACTGATCTGTATGAGTTCCTTACGCATTCTGAAATACTAACACCTTACCCAATACATGGTTTGCAAGTAGTTTCTCCCATTCTGTAGGTGGTCTTTTCACTCTGCTGAGTGTTTCCTTTGCTGTGCAGGAGCTTTCTAGTTTGATGCAATCTCACTTGTCTGTTTTGGCTTTTGTTGCCTGTGCTCCCGGTATCACATTCAAAATACCATTGCCTAGACATTAGCTTGATTATAGTGATTATTTCACAATGTACATGACCATGAGCGCAAAGAAGAGTTGCCTAGCCCAAGCATGAGAAGTCAAGAGATTGCTCCCAGAGGTATGTTATACAAGATAATAACTAAAGGCTGCAGAAAGGAGCTTGGAGAGTATTCCAGGTACAGGGAAGAAAGTGTGCAAAAGCACAGAGGTGAGATAGAACATAAGAAGCTTTAAAAAGTTCGGTTTAGATAAAACACAGAGTGCAAAGGTGGCTGAGAAGGTAGCAGAAAGTCACATTGCAAAGCATATGGTGAAGCCATAGTAAAGCATTTGGTATTCATCCTGAAGGCAATGGGGAGCTATTTAAAGTTCTAGGCGGGAGAGTGGCACCGATTTTCCTATTAGCTCTCTCTAACTTGGTGTGGAGACACGTTTCGGTTAGCCTGGAGGCAGGAATACTAGTTAGGGGGAAGAGGATGGTGGTGAAATATTTGAAGGTGGAAAGAACAGAAGCACACAGCACTTTCACCAGAATTTAGAACACTGCACACCTGCAAGTCACTTCCCCAACCTGGGTAGACACACCGACACACACGCGTCTACAATCTAACGCTGGTGTTATTCAGGGAAAGTCTGAAGAACCTTACCACATGTTCCAAGGGGCAAAGACAGACAGAATTACATGATCATATTGGGAAATACTGGGTTAACCAAAGTGAAGCAGATGTCTTTACTGCAGGCCATCAGAAAACCTTTAATATGCAACTGTGAATTTGCGAAAAAGAAGATACAATATGTGATGTTTTTCACGTGTAGTTGAATATGAACTGCTTCTCCTTCGGTCTTACCCATCTCAGGAGATAGTACCTTTTATCCATTGAGACCCAAACTCCTCTTTTTTCCTCACACAGCACAGCATGTCCTGTAGGCTCAACTTTCAAAACAGATGCCAAGTGCAACCACTTGTTACCACGTCCACTGCTGCCCTCTGGTTCAAACCACCATCTTTCACCTGGATCAACGCTTCCGAAATCAGCTCCAGGCTCCCAGTCCTGCCCCCTACGGCCTATCCTCCGCACAGCAGCCAGAGTGATCCTTCCAAAATGTAAGTTGGATCACGTCATTTTCCTGCTTAAAACCGTCCAACAGCTTCCCATCTCATTCAGATGAACATTCAGAGGCCTTCTCGTGGCTCCCGGGCATTGTGAGATCCGGCCCTGCACACCTCGCTGACCCTCTCCCCACTTCAGCCCCTGTGAGCCACATTCCTTCCTGCTGTTCCATGAACCCACCAAGCACATTCCCATCTCAGGGCTCTGCACCTGCCCATTTCTTCTCATCATTCAGGTCGCCACAGACAGAGGGACTTGGCCTCATTTGTTACCATGTCCCCGTCATCCAGAATAGTGCTAGGCACATGGCAGGAGCTCAACAAGTCCTGAATGAATGAGTAACTTTGTATTTGAATGGCATGGCACCCAACGACTCACTATTCTGGAGCACATCTGGCTGGATGAATGTGATAAAGTATCTGTCCTCTTGCCACTTCCCAGGTAAGAAGAAAAAAAACCAAAAACCCAAATAAATAAAAACAAGCCACCATTCTTCCCTTTGGTGTGCTGAAACTATTTCTTCACAACAGCTTCAGTTCATTTTACAGGGAGAAAAATGCACAGCCCAACTTCTTCAGGTTAATTCAAAGCTCCAGTATTAGCTGACATATGATGGATGCTACATAACAGCCCCTGTCGGTCTTGTGTCTCTGGCACAGAGCTCTATAAATACTGGAGGGAAGGGACAGGAAGGGAGGAGGAACTGATCTATCAGGTCAAAAGGTCTTGCTTCTCACTGCCTGGAAAGTCCACTCCTTGGCCCCAATTGCTTCATGCCAACCCTCTGTATTTTCCAGGTGTCTTTAAAGATCCCAGCACTATGATAAGCCCAAAAGAACACAGAAGACAAAGAGCCTCAAGTTGGATTCTGCATCAACCAGAGGTTAGAAGCAAAATTCAAATCCCAACACAGTCTAATCGTAACCCAAGCACAGTCATCTCCCTCCTGTGAATGATCTCTTGCTAGTTTGAGGGCTTTGGACAGATTATATACATTTTGAGCCTCAATTTGTTTATCTGTAAAAGGGAGATATTAATCTTTGCCTCAAAAAGTCATTGCAAGAATTTAATACACACAAACATCAATGTGCTTAGCAGAATCTGGCACACCAAGTATCAAAATGATCCACTATTAACATTAATAATATTATGGATGTTCAAAGTCTCAGTTTCCACACCTTCACCATTTTGTGTGTGGGGCGTTCATGGGTTTTTAATGATGATTAAATAAGTAGTTCTCAATCTTTGCTGCATCTTAGAATCACCTGGGGAGGTTTTAAAGCTCCTGACACTAGGCTGCCACCCCGACCCCAGTTACTCGCAATTACATTGTAATCGCTGAGGGTGCGGATCAGGTGTCAGTATTTTTTTAGCTCCCTAGTGATTCCAATGTGCAGCCAAATTTGAGAAGCATGGACTAAATTACTGACATCACATTTGTAAGCACATGGTAGATGTTAAACAAATGTCCCTTTCTTGCACCCCTCCAATGACTCTGGGAGAATGAGTTCCTCATATGATCTGAGATCTTTGCCACTTTTATGATTATATAAACAGAAATGACAAAGCTTTTGGAAATCAAATAAGATATAACTGCACAGACCAAGATAGGTTATGCAAATTATATTCAAATCAACAGTTATGCAAATGCTCTTGTGGCCCTTCTAACTATTTTATAGGCCCAGAGAAGCCCCAGAAAGACTCTGGTGGAAATACATGCCTTAAACGACAGATACAAAGACAGAAAGTTACTGTCTCAAGAGCAGGTGTTCGCAAAACAAGGCAACTCACCTGAGTATGAAGAAAATGGAGAGACCCAGCAAAGAGGAGAAAGGGCGGGTTTTGGCTCTAATCAAGGAGTAGATTATTTTTATTTGGGTTTAATTATCTTAAAACTAGACACTACCTCTTCCTGCTTCAAGGAATACACCTGAAAGGCAGGCTGCAGGGGGGCAGTAAGTGCGCAATACCAATAACACAGGTGTTTTTACCTTGCTTTTCATCTGTGGCTTTGGAAACACTTTACAAATATTAGTTGATTAAGCCACCCAACAGTTTTGCAAAGAATATATTATTATCCTCATCCTTCAGATGGATGAAACCACCCTTATTGGAAGACAGTGCTAATTCATTATCCCAGGACCAGCCTTGGCAATTCTCACAGCTGAATAGACACCTTTGGGGAGGCGGTGGGGGGGGGGGGGAGGCGGAGGACTCACTTGCTCTCTGCATCATTTATTCACATAGTCATTCATCCACAGGCTTTCCTTGAGGGCCTACTATGGGTTCTGGGCTTGGTGGGGAAATACTAGACTCTGAGGACAGGGATTGTGTCTTAGTCTTAGCTGCATGCTTAGGGGCTAGAAAAGTGCCTGGCACATAGTAAGTGCTCACTGCACATGGGTTTAAAAATGAAATGAACAGGGCTTCCCTGCTGGTGCAGTGGTTGAGAGTCCGCCTGCCGATGCAGGGGACACGGGTTCGTGCCCCGGTCCGGGAAGATCCCACATGCCGTGGAGCGGCTGGGCCCGTGAGCCATGGCCGCTGAGCCTGCGCATCCGGAGCCTGTGCTCCGCAACGGGAGAGGCCACAGCAGTGAGAGGTCCGTGTACCGCAAAAAAAAAAAAAAAAAAAAAAAAAAGAAATGAACAAAAATGAGTGAGACACAATCCCTGCTAAACACACACAGTCTGAGGGAGGGAGGGAAGGAACCCTGATTCAGGCCTTACTCCCCGTATCTTAATAATAACAACTGCTAGTTACTCTGTACCCGGCACCATGCTAAGTGCTTTAGACAAACCAGCTCACTGAACCCTAAGAACAACCCTATGAGGCCAGGACTGTTATTCCCATTGGGGAGAGGAGGGAATTGAGACCTAAAGAGGTATTGATGGAAGACAGCAGAGAACCGTGATTTCAAAACGTGGGCTCTGGAGTTCAGCAGTCTCTGGTGGGAGTCCCAGCTCTGCCCCAAATCCTAACCCCCAATACCCATGAATGTGAACTTATTTGGAAATAGAGTCTTTGCAGAAGGAATTAAGTTAAGGATCTCCAAATGAGATCAGCCTGGAGTTAGGCAGTGACCGGTGTCCTTGTAAGAGACCAGAGAGGGAGACTGGAGACACAGAGAGGAGGCCACGTGAAGATGGGATCAGAGACTGGAATGGTGAAGCCTCGCACCAAAGGAACGGCAAGGATGGCCAGCAGTCATCAGAAGCTAGGAGAGAGGCAGGGGACACATCCTCCCTCAGAGCCTCCAGAGAGAACAAACCCTAAATACACCTCGATTTCAGACTTCTGGCCTAAAGAATTGTGCAAGAATATATTTCAGTTGTCCTTAGCCAACAAGTGTTTAGTAATTTATTATAGCAGCCCTGGGAAACTAACAAAAGCCCCTACAAATTTCAACTCAAGTACCTCCTCCTTTCTTTTTCTTTCTTTTTAAAATTTTAATTATTACAAAATGCCTCTAGCCTATTAAAAAAAATAAAAGATAGACACCAATATAATGAGCACCACAGATTCATCACCCACCTTGGGAAAAGAAGCTGTGCCAATACTGGTGAAACCCCAAAGGTACCTCCACCTGAGTCTACTCTCTCCCCTAACGGGAAATCACTCTCCTGAATTTGTGTTAATCATTCCCTTATGAGCTTTTATACCTTTACTACATATGTATGAATTCCTAAATAACAAATCGAATTATTTTGCCTGTTTCTAAACAGTATATATAAATGGTGTCCTAGAACATGTATCCTTCAGCTTGAATTTTAACTCAGCATTGTTTTTGAGAAACATGCGGATTCATGTGGTTCAAATTCATTTATTTTCACCGTTCCACTGTGTCCATACATCACAAATGCACTGATACATTCTCCTGTGGATAGGTCTTTCGGGTTGTTGTTTTTTCTTTTGTTTTGTTTTGCTTTTTCCAAATTTCTTTTTGTTATTACAAACGATGCATCAGTAGGCCTTCCTGTTTCCTGGTGTGTAAGAATTTCTCCAGAGCTGTTTCTTAAAGTGTGGCTTGAGACCCGCTGGTGAATAATGAAATCATTTCAGTGGCTTTGTGGTCAACACTGCTTTTTTTATTCTTTTTTTGGCAGAAGACAAAATATTAGAGTGCACCACATGGCAAGGATAACTATTGCTTCATAAACCTTCTGTTTCGATTATAGATAAGTGTATACTGGATTGCCATCTGAAATGTGTTTTTTACTAGCAAAGCCAAAAGAAAGTTTAGAAAGCAGTTCCCTTGGGCCTTGCTACTCAGAGTGTGGTCCGAGCATCAGCATCACCTGGGAGGCAGCCAGAAATCTGGAATCTCAGGCCCCATTTGGGATCTACTGAATCAGGATCTGCATTTTCATAAGATCCCCAGGTTCTTCCGCTTCCCACTGAAGTGTGAGGAGCAATTCTCTACAGATATACCAGGAAGGAGGAACTGCTGGGTCACAGAATGTGCCATGTTTATTTAGCATTACGAGATATTGCAAAAAGGCTATCCAAAGTGTTAATATCAAGAAGCTCCTGGGACTTCCCTGGTGGCACAGTGGTTAAGAATCCGCCTGTCAATGCAGGGGACATGGGTTCGATCCCTGGTCCGGGAAGATCTCACGTGCCACACAGCAACTAAGCCGGTGCGCCACGACTACTGAGGCTGCACTCTAGAGCCCACAAGCCACAACTACTGAGCCCGTGAGCCACAACTAATGAAGCCTGCGCACCTAGAGCCCATGCTCCACAACAAGAGAAGCCACCGCAACGAGAAGCCTGCGCACCGCAATGAAGAGTAGCCCCTGCTCGCCACAACTACAGAAAGCCCACACACAGCAATGAAGACCCAACGCAGCCAAAAATAAATAAAATAAATAAATTTATTAAAAAAAAGAAGCTCCTTTAACGATCTGCTTTCCATGGCAGGGTTCCTAGTAAGTCTCCATTTGACCAAAGCATTCTGCAGCTACAAATTTTTTCTTTTTCTTTTTTAATTCACAGTCCATTGCTGCTTTCCTGCAACCTCCTTATTCTCCAATTCTCCTGGCTGTCTATGAGGAGTGAAGGAAGCCTGGATAAACAAGGCCCCCTTCTGGGAGCAGAGGGCTTCACTCAGAGATAGAGCAAGGGACAGCTGCTGTCACATAGAACCACCTGAGATGTGTAAACACCACGTCCTGGAGAAACACCAGCCCCAGGAGAACACAACAGGCCCCACTCACTCTGGCAGCTCTCGGCTTTCTGGGGCTAAGGGAAGGCTTTGTCAGTGCAGCTGACATTGCTTCGCGGCTAGAGCAGCCCCACACCCAGATGCAAAGTTTAATATGACTTTTTCACTCGAGTAACCAAAGCATTTCTGATGCATTGCTTTTCATGAGGTCCTGGCAGTGCATCAGCAGAGCCACTTCCTCAGGCTTCTCCTTTCCGCTCTGGTTCACACTTCCTTTTCCTGGGGTTTCAATGCCTGACTCACAACCCTGCATCCACTTCCTTATGCAGAGTCGATGTAGTAATATACCTCTGTGCTGACAGCCATGCTCACTGAGGGTTCACCATAAGCCTGGAGCTGTAATGGGGACCTCCTCCACCCCACAGATAGACACAATTATCCCCGCTTTACAGCTGACATCATCATTCCAAGATGCACATTGTCACACTGATGAAGTTGAAGTGGGTCCTGGAATCAAGGCATCTCATTGCCATGTGACCAGATGGCAGTGATGTAATGGACATCCCCTGTGGACTGGAGAACTTAGTTGGTTTTCCTCATGGTCTGAGTAGACAACTGCCCCTTCACAATACTGCAGTCAGCACGTCATGTCAGGATAAAAAGCATGTGAGCAACGACCATGAGTCCTGGCTGTTGTCTGAGAATCTTCCTTTGATACTTTCAGGTTAAGACCAAGAAACCACCAGCATTAAAACTTGCAGAATGGGTTTCAGGAGCTTGAATGAAAACCCTGGAGTCCAGAGTGGACTGCTCTTGACAGCAGGACCTGGTTATTTATTGAGCATAACAAAGCCCCCAAAACAATGCCTAAAACAATAGCAATCCTTTATTTTGCTCCTGGATCTGTGGGTAGGCTGGGCTCAGCCAGGCAGCTTTCGCTTGGGAATCTCTCATGCCCTTGCAATCACTGTAGCTGAGTCCTGGGTCACCTCAGAGGTTTCTTCAGTCATATGTCCGGCACCTGGGCTGGGAAGACTCAGATAACTGAGGGCGGGAACAGCTGGGGGGCTCTTTGAACACCTCTTCTTCTTTTTTTTTTTTTTTTTTTTTTTTTGCGGTACGCGGGTCTCTCACTGTCGTGGCCTCTCTCATTGCGGAGCACAGGCTCCGGACATGCAGGCTCAGCGGCCATGGCTCACGGGCCCAGCCGCTCCGCGGCATGTGGGATCTTCCCGGACCGGGGCACGAACCCGTGTCCCCTGCATCGGCAGGCAGACTCTCAACCACTGCGCCACCAGGGAAGCCCAAACACCTCTTCTTCTTGATGTGGTCTCTCCACATGGTACCTGCAGGGTGGCCACACTTGGGGAGGAAGGCTCCCAAACTGAGTATCCCAAGAGAAAGCAGCAGAGGCTGCATGCCCTTCTGTTCTAACCTAACCTTGGAAGTCACACAGTGCCACCTCCACTGCATTCTGTTCATCCAGTGGCCACAATGGCCCTCCCAGATGAAAGGACAGGAAACAGACTGCACCTCTTGAATGGAGGAGTGTCAAATCATGTGTGGACATGTTTTAAAACCACTACAGTCTGCCCTTGTGGCACAAACCATACACATACAACACAAACCCACCCATTCCCAAGGACCCCCAAAAATCTCTCCTAGAAGCATTAAGCTCAGCTCAGGATCCAGTCATCTAAATCACATATAAGTGTGGGTCAGGCTTCTTGCGTGAAATTCAGCAAGTACAGTTCTTCAAGTACCGTTTCTCTTGATCTGAAGACCTGTGGACTAAAAAGACGGAGTATCTCCCCTCGACACACCCAACCTACCATGGTGAGCCAGATGGACTGCTACAGACATTCTCACTAAAACACAGGGAAGTGGGAGGCACTCAGTGGTCCATATCAATTCTGGGACCCAAGAGGGCATGTGTTGTCAGTGCCTTGATTAGGGCTCAGTCCAACTGCCTGGGATGTACCCAGCCAGGATCACGGGTTTTACTGGGGCTCCCAGATACTCTGCCCCCTCAAACTGCCCAAGCCAGCGAGTTCCACAGGAATCCTATCAATGAGATCACCTTCCTGCCCAAGCACAGTCTTTTTTTTTTTTTTACATTTAGAAACAAATCAGAGAATTTTATTTCCTTGAAGCATTTCAAGCTTACAAAAGAGTATAGAAATGGCATAATCAATATCAGCATATTCATCATTCAGCTTTTATAAATCTTAAAACTTTGTCATATTTGATTCTGAAATGTTTACCCAATATATAAATGTTGCATATGTTTACATCCTCCTCCCCACCACAAGAGAGAACTTCCATCCTGAACTGGTTGTACCTCCTCCTTGTGCTTTTTTTTTTTTTTTTT
>NW_020837972.1:13515568-13648612 GCF_003676395.1 Aethalodelphis obliquidens | reverse complement strand
AGGTTTTTAGTACATTTTCCCTAAAATCTACATTGTGACTTTTTTTTAGTTGTGTTATGAAGGTTGGGACACAGCCCTAGTGGTTGGTTAACAGTAGCAAGAAGCAGAAGACATGAGGTCATCGAGGGATCATTCTCTGCTGGAGTGAGAGGATGACAGGAAGGTTCAGTTTAACAAAATTTTGCCCAGTACCTACTATGGGCCAGGCATCAGATGAAGAAACCAGTACATAGCACGATGTCTAGCACACAATAGGTATTCAAAAACCCTCACTGAAATAAGGAAGGGAAGGAGGGGAGGAAGGAAGGAAAGAGAGAGGGAGGAAGGGAGGGAGGGAGGGAGGGAGGGAGGAAGTCTGCCCATGTCCTCAGGAGAATATGGACTCATAAATATATCATTGCAGTAGCACAGAGGAGGGGGCACCTAACTTGGCCTGAAGAAGAAGTCACACCAAACGGAAGTAACAACAAATGCAGAGGCATTTTCACATCCAATTATCTACCCTATGAAGTAGGCAGAGGGCATGTCATTCTGTCCAGTACACAGATGAGGAAACTGGGGTTCAGAGTTACATTTCTTGTTCAAGGTCACATATCCAACAAGTGGTAACCCAGAAATGGGACTCATGCTTCCTGACTTCTAATCCAAGGCTTGTTCCCAATAAATGAATTAATATTTATTGCTACAGGCAATGCTGCAGCCCTTCAGAGATCCCAAGAATGGAGCCACCTTCTCTCTCATCAAAGCAGCACCCTAGGATAGTGGTCAAGAGCTCGGACTCTGGAGTCAGACTGCCACTTACTAGATGTATGATCTCGAGATCATTATTTCATCTGTCTGAACCTCAGTTTTAAATACACTCTGGTAAAAGAGTGTAATAACACAAACCCTTAGTAGACCTCTCATCTTTTATCTCTCCTTTCCAGGACTCAGTTCCCCTCTTCTGGTAAGAATATGCACATTTTTCTTTTGGAGAATCACCACTCCCTCATTCTCAGTCCATATGTTTCAGATTAAGTTAATCACATCCCCAGCTCCAGATGTGGGCACATGACCAAGGCCTAGCCAATCAGAGTATTCCATCCCTGAGCACATGACCAAAGCCTGGCCACTCAGAGTATTCCACCCCAGGCCACAGTGATTGGTTCACAAATTAACATAGGACCCAAGTTGGTCCAATGAGACACCATTATGGTATGAACCACTTGAAAAAAGAATCTCTCTTCCCAATGGGTTTGCTGAACTGGTCACTGGCACCCCTGTAACTGCTAGACAGCCAACCTGCCATCACTGAAGGGAAAGGAACAGAGAAGCTGATGAGAGTGAAGCCAACACAGAAGAAAGCACAGCAGAAAGATGGACAGAAACCAGTGACATTATTTAAACTCCTGGATCCAGGCTGTGCATAATTCCCCCTTGACTTTGCCATTTCGTGAGCCAAAAAGTTACTTTCCCCTCAAGTCAGGTTGCCTTGGGTTTCTATGACTGCTGGATGTGATGACACGAGATAATGCTCGTGGGGCACTCAGCACAGAGCCTCGCACGTAGCAGGTGCTCAATAAATGACTCCTGCTATTTTATCATCCCTGGACTGAACCAACTCATCTCCCTCAAAATAATTAGCAGAGCGGTGGCCATGACCCTGAGGAGGGAGCTACTGACTTGGCCTGTGCAGCCACTTACTTCTCCCTCACTGCCTCTCAGCCCCCTGTGCAGAAAGCCCCAATGCCAGACGGCTTGGGAAGATGGTGACAGATGAAAGCTGGTGCAGCAAAGGTGGTGGCAGCTCCTGATGGACAGAGGGGCCATTGGAAGGGTGAGAGATGGGCAGAGAGGAGGCAATTAGGGACTACATGAGCCTGAGGCACTTCTGGACCTCCAGACCTCCAGCTGCTGGCGAGTCAACCTTGGCATGGGCAGGTACCCGAGGCTCTCTGGACCCAGCAACCTCATGCCAACCTCACCCATCTAGCAGGGGCCTAAGGTCACCCCTCTGGCTTCCCTGCTGCCTGTGCTCCATGCTGAGTCACCTCCTCACTTGTTTCTAAACAGTGAGGTCTCAGCATGTTGCTGAGGACTGTTCGGGGCGCTGTGATGATGGCTACGGTCAGTGGCAGAAAAACAACAGAGGTGCTGGGGGCTGCTTGGTTTCTCCTCCTCGATCCTGACCAGGATGAAAAACGATTTCATCTGTCCATCTTTTCACAGGTACCCATTCTTTCCCTTGCCCTTGCCTCCTCTCCTTCATGCCTCCTTCACCCGCTTCTGCTCCAGACAACTGTGACTGTGCCCCACTACAGTGGGCCCTAGATCCCCTTGCATCCCTTCTACCACTCCTGTACACCCCAGAGCTTCTGTGCGGTGTGCTGCCGAAGCCCCACACCTGTGACCTTCAGAGCACTGTCCTTGAGCTGCTGTTGCTGTGTCCCCCATTTAGAGGTCCAGAAGTCCCTGGGAATTCACACCCAGGGAAGCCCATGGCCAGTGGCTAGTCCATGGGTACCAACACCCAGTTCCTATGACCAAGGTTAGTCATTCTCCAAGGTTTAATTTATATTCCAAAGCTCCCCATAGGATCAGGTTAAGGCTGGGGCTTCACCTCAAATCCCACCCTTACTTGACTTCCTCCCCTTTCCTCACTCCCTTACCAGTACCTCCTATAAGCATTTCTTAATAAATTACACACAAATCCTCATCTCTAGTCTGCTTCTGGGAGAACATACCTGTCTGCTACCCATTCCCCTTCTTCTAGTAAAAGAATGTAGATTTTCCTTTGGATGAACTGCCCTCTCCCAGTCTTAGGCCCTGTGGTTTGTTTAAAACTGATGACCTCACATCCCAGCTTGAGGGAGAGACATGCCCCAGACTCGGACAATCAACTGATTTTGTTCACCCATGACCTCAGTGATTGCTTCAAGGATGGGCACATAATTCAAGTTGGTCCAGTGGGACTCAACACCATAGATTTTGCTATAACTATAGGGAAAAAGAAGGTCTTGTTCCACTAGGTTTGTGTGTAAGTCTTGAGCTACTGGGCACTATCTTGCCACCAGGAGGAGAGGGCCCTCCTGGGAGTGAAGCCAACACAAATGAAAGCAGAGCTGAGAGGAGTTTGGAATGGGACCAGGTCAAGATCTCGTATGAGCACCTGGATCCAGCTGTACCTGAAGACCTAACTGATGGATTTTAAGTTTTTGAGGCTTCAGAGTCTCAATCTGTACCCCATACTGCATTAGTAATAACATTCATTTACTAGGCACTGTGCTAAGTACTTTCTACACATCATTCCTTTTTTTTTTTTTTTTTTTTTTTTTGCGGTACGTGGGCCTCTCACTGTTGTGGCCTCTCCCATTGCAGAGCACAGGCTCCAGACACACAGGCTCAGTGAGCCCACTCCGCGGCATGTGGGATCTTCCCGGACCGGGGCACGAACCCGTGTCCCTTGCATCGGCAGGCGGACTCTCAACCACTGCGCCACCAGGGAAGCCCTACACATCATTTCTAATCCTCACAAGACTGCTGCAGACATTATCATCTCCCATCTACAGAAGCAGAAATTGAGGTCCAGAAAAGTACATCTGTCCCAAAGTCACACAGCTGTCATGTGGCAGAGCTGGACTTGAATCCAGGTGTGCACAGCCTCTCTACCAAGTCAGTGTTCAATCAAAGCTATTTGATTTAAATCAACTTAACTTTTCAAACTCTCCAAAACAATTATGTGGGACATGGATAGAGTAAGTTTGGACTACCTAACAGTGGAGGTCATCGTCTTCACAGAACTCTGCTAGCAATTTCTGCTCTAAAAACATCTCCCCGAACATTCCTCACAGGGCCCACACGTCTGCCCTTGACGTTGATCCTTTCCTTGACTCTCAAATGCTTTTTGCTCTCCACACAACCCCGATGAAATAGGAGCCATTTTTATCCCCATTCTTCAGATGAGGACACTGGGGCTCAGGGAGGTGAAGTCACTTGTTCCAAGTCACACAGGGACTTTAGTAGAAATGAAGACCCTGGAGAAAATAGACTCAGTGGGACTGTGTCTTCATCCCATTCAAGCTCACAGAAAAGGAAACAGTAAATGCTTGCTGAATGCATGAATGAATGAATGAATGAATGAACGATGGGATGGAAGGAAAAGCAAACAACTAGTTTCCTACTTTCAATATTTTTTAGAAGGTGAGAGATGGTCTTGACGAGAAATAATCCTTCCGATCTATAGTTTCTTTACTTGAAACTCTAAGGAAAGGGACAGGGGACTGGCTTGGTATGGGAACCAAGAGAATTAGGATCTGACTGTGCCTTTATTTCCACAACATCCCATTTAGTAATGCAATGGAGAAACCAAAGGCCTTGGAGATAAATCCAGGGTCAAATCCATAGTCTACCAATTATTAGCTGTGTGACCTTGAGCCAGTCACTTAGCCTCTCTGAGCCATTTTTCTCATCCATAAAAGAGGACAATTCACAGATGCCCCTCCAAGGGTTGATAAGATGCACAGAGTAGAAATTCATTAAATACCAGCTCCTTTAGCATTTCTCTTTATTCTCCCATAACTCTGTTCTCCCACATTTAAGACAGAGATGACTGTAGCCCCTACCGTTTGAAGAGAATTGATTAGTTGCCAAAGCCCTTTCACACAATAGTCACGAGCTGCCTCCCTGGGGAACTGGAGGCTTAAATGGGACATATGAAATGCTTTGCAGGCCTTGGAAGAAAAGGGACAAGAGAATCCAGAGGGTTATTATTAGACATGGAAACGGGAGAGCAGGAACCCACACACGCCTCTCGTATAATCAAACTGACATTGAGGTTTACAGTGCATTGAACACTGCGTTCCAGTCCCGGGAGCTAAAAATGGAAATCTGTGAAAACAGCAGCTGGGTTAAAAAGGGAGCAGGCCCAGAGTGCACTGAGCGGGCTCCCACAGGCCAGAGAGCAGAAAGGACGCTGGGCCTTCACCGCCTAAGCTGCGGCAGCAGCAGGCCCATGCTGGCTGGGACACGCGCTCCACCTGCCATGGACCTCCAAGTGGGCCATGACCTTGCAGGATTCCTGGAAATAGACAAATCAGAGCTACAGCCTGTCCTTGGGCAAGACACTTCACCACTCTGGGCCTCAGTTTCCCCATCTGCAAAGTAGAGATATCACGAGGGCTGTTATGAGGATTTAATTAGTTAATATGTGAAAGAGCTTCGCAGAGTGACTGGTGCATAGTAACCTTCAATAACCATTAGCTTATATTCTGTGGGCCTTGTTTGTCCTACCTCTTAGTCTTCACTTATGCCGTGTTCCCCACCTGAATCATCCCCTCCCCACAACCTCACTTATTTCTTCCTAACTAAATCCTATCCATCCTACAAGCCTAAGTTCAAATTCCATTTTCTGGTAAAGCTACACATGTGCTGGGAGACTCATGCATTCATTCACTCATTCGTGGGGCACCACTGTGTGCCGGCAGCTGTCCTAGGTGCTGAGTCCACAGCCATGAACAAAACAGCAGAAGTCCCTGCCCTGGTGAACCTCCATTTTACTGCCTATTTAGTTGTATTATGGTTGTTCCAATTATATTACCATAACTACATAACAATGAACATTTTTAAGTGTCCCTGAACATTTTAGAATCAGTTCATGTACTATGAGAATCCCTGCACTGGTGCTTCAGATACACAAATCTTCCTGTGAAACAGGCTGCTGAACTGCTGCAGGGCGGGGTGGGCCCCATTCCTCTCCAGGGAACACTCAGCTGGTCACTTTTCTGGTGGAAAGAAAAAAAAAAGGCTGGCTGCCTTGAGTCGAGAAACCAGGCACCCATACCTCACATTTCTCTCCCCATTTATCCTAAATAACACCGGATTATGCTAAAATAATCCTTTGTACAAATGTGCCTCTCTGGTGGCGCAGTGGTTGAGAGTCTGCCTGCCGATGCAGGGGACACGGGTTCGTGCCCCGGTCCGGGAAGATCCCACATGCCGCGGAGCGGCTAGGCCCGTGAGCCGTGGCCACTGAGCCTGAGCGTCCGGAGCCTGTGCTCCGCAACGGGAGAAGCCACAGCAGTGAGAGGCCCGCGTACCGCAAAAAAAAAAAAATGTGCCTCTCTGCCGGCATGTCCCCTGTTACACCATACCTCGGATGACATTTCAGCAGCCTGATCAGCCATGTCCACATCTCTCCCCAGAGAGCAAGAGGCTGCTTTCAGAGTCTGGCAGTGCCTGGCATGCTTGTGTGTCCTCAGACGGAACTGGCCTCGGGGACCTGAGGGCAGATGTTCTAAATGAACAGCACCCAACTGCTGGCAATCATCTTGGTCTTTTCTAACCCACAGACCCTGTAATACCTGGGGGAAAGGAGTCCACAGCGAGACTCTCAGCCCTGCAGGAGGGAAGGCTGGGAGGCCCCAGATCTGCTGACAGATGCAGACAGTGTCAGAGCCAGTGACCCTCAAGCCTCCTCAAGGGGACATTCTCCATCCTCCCACCCAGCATAACAGAAGCCATGCAACGAACTGGGAGTCAGAAGATCCAATCTCCCATGTAACACAGTGGCCACTAACCATGGAAAAGTCATTAGCCTTCCTGAACCTTGCTCTACCTGTCTATAAAGTGGGGACCAAAAAAATCCCCCTTAATCTTACAGGTTTCCCTGAGAGGAAATGAAATAATGGTTGTGGTAGTGTCTTGTGATCACTTTCTACTAAGTATGTGACCAATACTCCCTGTACCTCAGTTTCATCACCTGCAACATGGGTTTACCAGGAGAACATTCCTCAGAGTTTTGCTGCAAAATAAGTGAATGAGGTCAATCAGAAACAAAAGTTTAGGGAAGGATTAAGGAGGGTGACCAACCATCCTGGTTTGCCCACATCTGACCTGAGCAGTTGGTTCTTGGGATGGAAAATCCCCAGCAAACCAGGACGAGCTGGTCACTGCAGGAGTCAATGACTTAATGCAGTGTCTGGCACCTAGTAAGGTCCAATTGGCATTAATTAGCTCAGTGAGTAAGGCTGATGCTCAAACCAATGAGCTCAGAATCTAGAAGGTCCCAGATGGTTTTAATGAGCAGCCAGTGCCTGAAGGGGGGTAAAAAACCCCTCTCCACCACATTCTCAATCCTGCCTACAGACGGGAGTCACTCTGAGTGCTTTTGGAAACTCTCCATGCAGGGCCCCCATGCCCCAAGGTAACGGAATCAGAAGCTCTGGTGTGCGGCTTGGCATCGTTATTTTTTTTTTACTTGAAGTACAGTTGATTTACAGTATTATATTAGTTTCAGGTGTACAACATAGTGATTCGATATTTTTATAGGTTATACTACATTTAAAGTTATTACAAAATATTGGCTCTATTCCCTGTGCTGTATATTACATCCTTGTATCTTATTTATTTTATGCCTAGTGATTTGTACCTCTTAATCCCTTTCCTCTATCTTGCCACCCACCCCTTTCCCCACTGGTAACCACTAGTTTGTTCTCTGATTCAAAAGGATACATGCACCCCAATGTTCATAGCAGCATCATTCACAACAGCCAAGATATGGAAGCAACCTAAGTGCCCATCAACAGATGAATGGATAAAGAAGATGTGATACACACACACACAACACACACACACACACACACACACACACACACACACACACACACACACAGAGAGAGAGAGAGAGAGGAATATTACTCAGCTATAAAAAAGAATGAAATTTCATCATCTGCAACAACATCGATGGACCTGGAGGGTACTGTGCTTAGTGAAGTGAGTCAGAGGGAGAAAGACAAATACTGTATGTTTTCATTAATATGTGGAATCTAAAAAAATTAAACAAACACATGAATACAACAAAACAGAAACAGTGCACAAACACTGGCACTGTTATTTTTGACGAGTTCCTGCATGTATCTAATGAGCAGGCAGCAATGAGGACCCCTGCTCTAAAGCAAAGCAGGCTCCCACCCAAGGGAAGTGCATCCTTGCACACATACTGGGTGACTTTCGGGGGCCAGTCATTTAATCAAGGTTGTTATGAGGATTAAAGAAGAGAAAGCAACCTGAGAAGAAGCTCAGTAAGTGATAGGCTTATTATTATTTTAATTAATTAATTAGTTTATTTATTCATGGCTGCATTGGGTCTTCGTTGCTGCACGCGGGCTTTCTCTAGTTGCGGCGAGCGGGGGCTACTCTTCGTTGAGGTACACGGGCTTCTCATTGAGCTGGCTTCTCTTGTTGCAGAGCACGGGCTCAGTAGTTGTGGCGCACAGGCTTAGTTGCTCTGCGGCATGTGGGATCTTCCCAGACCAGGGCTCGAACCCGTGTCTTCTGCATTGGCGGGCGGATTCTTAACCACTGTACCATCAGGGAAGCCCGGTAGGCTTATTATTATTCATTTAATCAGCATAATGAGATGGTTAAGAGCCCAGACTCTAGAGCCTGCCTAGATTCCAATCCCAGCCCTGCCACTTTCTGAGTATGGAGATATGAGAAAGTGACCTGCCTCTCAGTACCCCAGTGTCCTCATCTGTAGAATAAAGATGTGGATTTTTGTCTCATGGGGTTGTTATGAGAATTAAAGGAGTGAAGCTGGAAGCATCAAATAAGAGCTGAGTAATCGAGGTAAGGCATATTATTATTCCTCAGCACACATTAACGAACCCACTTTGCAGATGAAAATAAAATTGAGGCTTACACAGTTTGTCCAAGTTCACAGCTACTGAGCATTGGGGCCAGCAGCTGCCAGATCAGACCACCTGCTTCTGTCACCCTTCCACAGAGTTCACCACCCTGGCTATGCGCCTTCCCTTGCCTGGCCCCATGTCTCCCCCTGTGTATTTCTCACCATTCTCACAATTTCAGTTTCTAGGCCTGCAGCCACAGGCAGACATGCAATACTAATCACCAAAATGAGTTCTGAGTCAAAGAAACAAACATAAACAGGGTCCCTGCATCCAGGTGAGTTTTCCAGGTGAGAATCTCAGAGCCTGACAATCCTGCCACTTTCCTCTCTTCTGTCAAGAATCCAGACGCTGTGGATACTTGATGACAGCACATGCCAGGCCTGGTCTAAAGGTCTATTAAATGGCCCATGACTTACTTAATACTCACAGCAACCGATGAAGTAGGTACTGTTATGATCTCCATTTCACAGATGAGGAAACTGAGGCTCACGGAGAACTAAGAACCTTGCTCAAGGAACCCAGGGGGTCTGGCTACACAGCTGTGCTCTTAAACATGTCCTGCCTCCACAGGCAGCCGAAGATCAGTCCTCGGTGGAGTGGGAGGCAAGAATGCAGGTCAAAAATACACTAGGGCTTGTCCTAGTATTTGGATTTTTGTTTGCTTTTTTGTTTATGTTATTTTTGTTTTGCTTTGTTTTTCTAGCTCCATAAAGAAAGCCTGGGGCCAAGAGGAAAAGGAACAAGAAGTAGTTTTCAACACAACATAAAGAAGAGCTTTCCAACCATCAGAACTCCCTTAAAAAGAAAGATTGCCACAGCCATTAAAAAGCATGTTGGAATTATTAGCATGGTTAGCTCCAGGGAGGTCGTGACAGAGAGGGGTGGAGTAACCCCAAAGAGCCAGTTAAAACTTCTAGATGCCCTGGGCTCTGGGAAGATTATATGATCCAATGTTTTAAATCCAGAAAATAAGCGTAAGGAATGCCAACAAATCCTCTCCTTGAAATATCAAATTCTTTGTCCCAAAAAGATAAATGGGTGGGGAGAACCCCCTTAGACTGCTCTCTGGATAATCTATCAGGAGAGAGTGGGGAGAGTTTTATTTTCTATTCCACAGACTTCTCCAGTATTTGACTTTGAGACCACTTTTGCAGACAAAATAATATTAAAATTATTTTAAATGGTCTGAAAGAGTATTTATGATGGGGGAATATTCGTGATGTCATGCTAAGTGAAAAATAACAAAAAAATTTCACAATGTAACCTTTTTTCTCTCTGTTTATTTTTAGGTACCTAAACATTAACAGTAAGTGGTGCGTGATAGTATTACGGGTGGTTTTTATTTCTCCTTTATGCTTTCCAATAGTTATTTGTATTGTTTTCTACAATTCACATGTATCAGCTGTATGATAAGAAAAAATAAAGGTGTTTTTGAAAAGGAGATGATCCTTGCCCAGGACTGAGCTTCCATGGTTAGAAAGTTTCAAGCAGAGCCAGGGAACAGGGGGCCAGGGGGTTTCAGCTTGGGGTAAAGGTCAGAGATTTGAGCTCAAAGAATCCTTGATGCTGGGATTCTAAGGTTTGTAAAACCTGAACAGCCAAGCTAATGGTCGGTGCACTGATCAAAAACTGGGACAACAAGAGGAATCTAGAAAATGAAAAAGATGTCGAGTTTGATATGATCTCAGACACATTCATACAAGTGGAGGTTGTAAACCTGGGAATCATGGAAAAGGTCAGAGTTGGAAAGTTAAATGTGGGAATTTCATGCTTCAAAGTGATCAGTGAATCCTGACAGAGAGAAAGATCCTCAGGAAAACAGTCTTACCCAGGATTTCTCAGCCTTGTTGCACCTTAGAATCACCTGAGCCAAATAAATCAGAATCGCTGGTCATGGGGCCTGGGCATCAGCACTTTTAATTAATAGACTTCATTTTTTAAATTATTTCAATTTTTAAAATTAATTTATTATTTATTTATTTTTGGCTGTGTTGGGTCTTCGTTGCTGCACGCGGGCTTTCTCTAGTTGCGGCAAGTGGGGGCTACTCTTTGTTGCTGTGCGTGGGCTTCTCATTGTGGTGGCTTCTCTTGTTGCGGAGCACGGGCTCTAGGAGCGCAGGTTTCAGTAGTTGTGGCACGTGGGCTCAGTAGTTGTGGCTCACGGGCTCTAGAGCACAGGCTCATCAGTTGTGGCGCACAGGCTTAGTTGCTCCGCGACACGTGGGATCTTCCCGGACCAAGGCTCAAACCCGTGTCCTCTGAATTGGCAGGTGGATTCTTAACCACTGAGACACCAGGGAAGCCCAGTAGACTTCATTCTTGAGAGCAGTTGTAAGTTCACAGCAAAATCAAGCAAAAAGTACAGAGAGTGCCATGTGCCACCTTCCCCACCACGCGCAGAATCACCTCACCACCACCACCCCCTACAGGAGTGGCTCACTGGTTACAGTGATGAACCTACAGTGACACATCGTTATCACCCAAAGCCCACAGTTTACATCAGGGTTCACTCTGGTGTTGTACATTCTAGTTTTGACAAATGTACAATGACAGGTATCCACCGCTGTAGTATCAATTAGGATAGTTTCTCTGCCCTAAAAATCCTCTGTGGGGACTTCCCTGGTGGCATAGTGGTTAAGAATCCACCTGCCGGGTGGGAGTGAGGGAGATGCAAGAGGGAAGAGATATGGGGATATACGTATATGTATAGCTGATTCACTTTGTTATAAAGCAACAAACTAACACACCATTGTAAAGCAATTATACTCCAGTAAAGAAAAAGAAAAAAAAGACAATATCACATTTAAAAAAAAAAAAAAAAGAATCCACCTGCCAATGGAGGGGACAGGGGTTTGACCCCTGGTCCGGGAAGATCCCACATGCCGCAGAGCAACTAAGCCCATGCACCACAACTACTGAGCCTGCGCTCTACAGCCCAAGAGCCACAACTACTGAGCCCGCGTGCCACAGCTACTGAAGCCCGCATGCCTAGAACCCGTGCTCCACAACAAGAGGAGCCACCGCAAAGAGAAGCCCGTGCACCGCAACAAGAGTAGCCCCCGCTCGCCGCAACTAGAGAAAGCCCACATGCAGCAACAAAGATCCAACGCAGCCAAAAATTAATTAATTAATTAAAAATAATTCTCTGTGGACACCAGCATTTTTTAGAAACTCCCCAGGTGAGTCTAAGGTACAGCCAGGCTTGAGAACCACTGCTGTAGCTAGCAAGAAGCGAGTTAATAAGCATTTAAATCTTGAAGAGAACTTGCTCTTGGAAGAGTGGAAGAAGTGAGTTTTGAAAGAGAAAGATGAGGGGAATTCCCTGGCAGTCCAGTGGTTAGGACTCAGCACTTCCACTGCTGGGGCCCGGGTTCAATCCCTGGTCAGGGAACTAAGACCCCACAAGCCACGCAGCGTGGGAAAAAAAAAAGATGAATAAAGAAAGGTTATTGAGATAACAGAACAGTGTCATGAAAAGTAGAGAAAGGACGGATTTTTTAAAGGAGAAGATGGAACATCCTGCAGGAGTGAAGAAAACTGAGAAATGTGGAGAAGGAGAATAGATAATGTTTTTGCAAGATCTTTGGTGGCCTCTGAAAGTTCAGATTCAACAGACTATGTGGGTCGGGTAGGGTGTGGAAGCAAACTTGCAGGGCGTTGGCATTGAGTGAGTGGTGAAATGGAGGCTGCAAATATTTTTTAAGAAGAATGGGAATAAGGCAGCCAAATAGGAGAGCAAGTCCAAGGAAGGGGTCTTTTTTTAAGAGTGTATATATACTATCTATCTATCTAATCTAGCTATCTATGTGTATATATATGTGTGTGTGTATATACACACACACACACACACACACATACATATACACATACACACAAATTTGCAGGCAAAGAAAAAATCTGTGAAGAGGCAGAGATCAAAGGTCCTAGAAAAAAAGGAAGTTTGGGGGTGAGACCTTGAAAGGCAGTGCCTAGAGGTGGGATGAAGGACAGAGGTGGGTTTGCTTGTAGGAGAAAAAAAAAAAAATTCTTCTACCTCCAAGGCTTGAAGGACAGAAATAAATGGTGGTGAGGACATGTGTAAAGGTAAAAAGGTCACCTGAAGGACTTCAGGTGTGAAGGCACCAACCTCTGAAGCAAAGTAGAAGCCAAGGTCACCTACTGGGACTTCAGAAGACAGAAGAGGGGACTTTGGGACTTGAGGAAAGTTGGGAAAAAGAAAGGAAGAACTCTTGGAAGGACTTCGATAGACCTTAGTACAATGCCTGGCACAAGTTAAGTGCTTAATACTTAGTTAGCTAGTTAGTTACTTTTAAGAGGAGATGATGTGGTTTTCTAAAGTGGATATCTTCACAAAAGGACTACAGAGGGATGGGGAAGATACCCTTTTAAGAGCTCTTATCACATACAAGGTTAATTTCCTCATCAGTTCTGTTGCAGATTCTATCTTTTCTCAGGAAATGAGGGCCCATGCCACACCTCCTTGACCCACCTCAGATTTCAGCCGCATCTATGGGGGATAAGGCCATGTCCACTGACAACATCACACATCAAATGCCCCCTTGACTCTCTGGTTTTCTGCCTCAAAGCCACAGGAACAGCCTTCACAGGTGCCTTCTAGAAGTACAGAGTGGTGCATGCCCCCAGGGGCAACCCTCAACCAACGCGAGACAGACGGCAGCAGGCATATATGTCCTGTCCTTTGGGGGGACAGTTTTGAAGTGCATTCTCCATGGTTCCTCCGAAGGTTGCCTACAATGTTGGCCTGCTCAGTAATGCACCTCTTTGTCCTCCCCTGTCTCACCTCCCCATTCCCTCATCTTGCTTCCTGAGTTGTTTCCTGAATACACTACCTACACCTACACCCAAGTCCTTGTCTCAGGCCCTGCTTTTGAATGAACGCCAACCAGAACACTCATGTTTCACTACACCGTGGAGCCCCATGAGGACTTTGTTGGACTCTGCTGTACCACCAAGGTGCTCCTTCAGGACTGAAGGATTACTCCCCCAACTGCTGAGTTCCTACAAGGATTGCCTCAGCTGGAAAGAGCTGTTTCACCCAAGGTCACTGCTGCCCACATCCAATGACTGCCTCTCATCCCTGACCTGGGACAGCCCTAAAGGGACACCCAGTTTCAGAAGCCCCCAGCAGGTTGGCTGAGTCTTCCATTCAGACTGTACCACAGCCCAACTGCCCCCTCTACCCAATCCTGCTTCGTCCCTTCCCTCATCAGATGTTGATCCCAAAGCGCTCCCTACTTAACCTGCTGCATGTTCATGCTCTCCCTCAGAGTCCATGTCCAGGGAAATTTCTCTGAGACACTTCTAGAGTGCTGCATTCTCAGTGCTTATACGATGCCGGGCTCATAAACACTCAGTATACACTTACAGAACTGATTGATTGATTGACTAGAAGGTGGGGGAGCTCTCTATGGAAACTACCAAGAGAAGCCCACCTTCCACCTGCTGTCAGCATCTCCTGCCATTTTGAGGTCCGGCCACATCACTGCTAAGTAATTTCTCCCAGTGGCCTGAATGTGGGGGAAGCATTTCACAGTTGACCTCTCATGAACCTTTTACCTTCTCCCGGCCACAAACTCAAGGCTGCAAAAGCCAACCTAGTCCATGAACATCTCAAACCAGGAGAAATAAAATCTCTGTTGCACTTGACCTCTTGCTCTTGATTCAGAGAGTATTTAGAAGAGAGTCCAGGTGTGGGTCCAGAAGATGAAATGCAACTGCAAAATGTACCTGGGGCCAGAAGAAGTGTGGAGCTGTAAATAAACCACTTCCCTGGCTGCAATAAACCATTTCCCCGGACCTAGGTCTCTCCATATATGATGAACTGTCCAAAAAGAATGATTCTAAGACTCTCTCCAGTTGATCCTAGATCTCTCCATATATGATGAACTGTCCAAGGTTGGGAACTGACTGTATTCTGGTTCCTGCCTATTGAAAAGGATTTGGCTCAACCGGCCCCTCAGCCCAGCAGCAGGGATCTGGGAGGCTAATGATGGGATTCAGAAGCCTGACCTTTGCGGCAGCACCTGCTTGGGATAAGGCCACAGCACGCTGGCCACAGAGGCAGCAGCAGCCAACAGCTCTGTCCAAATGCTGAAGAACTTCCTGGCTCTGGGTAATGAAGCCATGGTGTTGTCTTCTTCTAGAAAGTATGCCTGTACGTAAGCATCAAGCCTTTGACCAGCAATTCCTTTTCTAAAAATGTACCCTGATGATGAATTACCTACCCGGATGTTCATCAGAGCACTTTCTAAAATAATGGTGAAGGGCTAGACACAACCTAAGTGTGTCCATCTGAAGGGGATTTGTTTTATAAATTATGGTCCAACATACCAGGGAATATAGTAATTAAAAATAATGTTATGGTATACAATTATATTTGTTGGCATGTGATGACATGCCTAATGTATTGTTAAATAAAAAGTCAGTGCATCAGACATAAAAAACAAACTTACGGGTTACCAAAGGGGAGGGACGGGATAAATTGGGAGTTTGGGATTAGCAGATACAAACTACTAAATATAAAGTAGAGAAACAACGAAGTCTTACTGTATAGCACAGGGAAATACATTCAATATCTTGTAATAAACTATAATGGAAAAGAATCTGAAAAAGGATATATATATATATATATATACAACTGAATCACTTTGCAGTACACCAGAAACTAACACAACATTGTAAGTCAACTATACTTCAATAAAAAAAATTCTTTTAAAGTCAGTGTGTGCAGTATGCTTCCACTGGAAGGAAGGGAGGGAGGAGGAAGGGAAGGAAGAGGAGGTGGAAGAGGAAGATGACAGGAAAAAAGTGACGTGGTTCAAATCTGATATCTTAAATTGTCCCATGGAAAGTGGTCAGAGTCCTCCTGGAGTCCCAAGACGCAGAAAGTGATCTCAAAGCCATTTCTTTAAGGGCCCACTTTTTTTTTAAGTCAGGAAGGACAGCAGGAACAAAGGAAGAAAGAATGATGTAGCGAATCAACAACCAGCGGCCCCTGCTTTCTACTCTGAGATCTGCCACCAAACAGCTTCCTGACCTGGGCCTGTTTCCCCAACAGGGGGTGGGGTGAGCCTGAGTGATTGCAAAGGTTCCTTCCAAGTTTGACACTTCTGACTAAAGAATGATTCTAGGACTTCCCTGGTGGCGCAGTGGTTAAGAATCCGCCTGCCAGTGCAGGGGACATGGGTTCGAGCCCCGGTCCGGGAGGATCCCACATGCCACGGAGCAACTAGGCCTGTGCGCCACAACTACTGAGCCCTGGCACCACAACTACTGAAGCCCATGCACCTAGAGCCCGTGCTCCGCAACAAGAGAAGCCACTGCAATGAGAAGTCCGTGCACTGCAACGAACAGTGGCCCCAGCTGGCCGCAACTAGAGAAAGCCTGCGCACAGCAACAAAGACCCAAAGCAGCCCAAAATAAATAAGTAAATAAATAAATTTATTAAAAAAAAAAAAAAAAAAGAATGATTCTAAGACTCTCTCCAGTTGATCCTAGATCTCCCTTTGCCTCTTCTCAGGTCCTGGTTGCCTCTACTGATATCCCCTAACTATGCTGAACTCTCTTAAGAGCAGGGAGGAGCAGACATGCTTTATGGCTTCTCTCTTGCCCCACAAACCTCAACTGAGAAGGAGCCCATAATTTGGTAGCACAGGTCTAGAAGGACATATTTGTTTCAAGTGCCCCTGCCTTCCATAGTCACAGCTGATTGGGCGAGAGCTGGACACATGACCCCAAAAAAGCCAGTCCCTTTTTTTCTGGCCAATGACCAATTAGATCCTCGTTCTTTCTTTCTTTCCCCTCCCTTCTCTTCTTTCTTTTCTCTCTCTGTTTCTCACTCTCTGTCATGTCTGTGATGGACGATGAAGTTACCAAGTCATATAGAGCAGTCATGGCTGGCAGTCATGTTGAGTCATGGATAGGCAGAGAAGGCCAAGCAGGAGAAAGAGGATCTAGAAACAGAAGAGAGAACGTGTTCACCCTGGGAAACCAGAGGGCTGCTCTGTTCCTAGTGGTTTCCAAGTTCTGGTCTGCACAAGGCCGGCTGTATTTCGTTTCATGTGTCCCTGAGATTCTCAAGTACATCCCTTCCCTGAGCTCGCCAAAATAGTTTCTGTTTCTTACAATGAACAGCCTCTAAGTAAAAATCAATGACTGTGTGTACGTCATACTTTGTTCTACATCTCTTGCACTTTCTAAGGGTCTGGTATATATTTCAAATGTCGGTAACATATTAATAATTAATAATAACAGGTAACATTTATTGAGCACTTAGTACATGCCTAATACTCGCCAAACACATTCAATGGATTGTCATTTAAACCTCACACTAAACCTATGATGGTTACAAGTCGTCCCCATCTAACAAAGGGAGTAAATGAAGCTCAAAGAAATTGAGTCCAGGTTTCTCAACCGCGGCCTTATCGACATTTGGGGCCAGACCCTTCTTTGCTGTGCGGGCCGACCTGTGCACTGCAGGATATTTAGCAGCACCCTGGCCTCCACCCACTAGATGCCAGTAGTAGCTTTGTTGCCAGAGCTGCTCCAAGTCTTCGCTCAACCCTCACCGTTAGCAGGAGTTAACAGAAATGTTTAACTTCAAGGGTCCAGCGATAAGAAAGCAAACTATAAACAAACGAACGAAAAGACAGATGGAACCAGCTGGCACCAAGATGGTGACAAATCTGACCTCCAACAGACCCTGAGTCTCATTATACATTGATTTTACTACATTAGCATAGTAAATGACACAACTACCAGCAGCCCTGACCAGACATCAGGACCAAAAAGGATAAAAAGGGGTCGAGACCCCACTCCCTTGAAAAAGCACTGACCCTTCCCTGTAGACTAATGCGTATGCCACCTCATCATTAGCCTCACCCCTCCCTGCGTCTTTACTCGGTAAAATTAAATCCCTCTCGCCAGGTGGGCAAGACGTCCATCTGTGAACTTAGTTCCCGCTTCTCCATTCTTTGGCCACTGAATAAAGCTAGCGCTGTGTTGATCTCAGCTTTGGTTTCCTTACTGGCTGCTCAAACCCGAATGGAAAAAGACCCCTTGCCCGCTAAGGTAGAGAGCCTCAGCCAGGCTAGGGCCCAAGCAGGGTCTATATGACTTAATTTGGTAACAGCTTCACCTTCCCCCATTTGTAACAACCAAAGGTATCTCCAAATGCCCACTGGGGTACAGAATCACCCCTGATTGAGAACCACTGGTTAAGTGACCCCCTGCAGTCGCACAGCTAGCAAGGAGTGAGCTGGGATTCCAATCCAGACTGTATATGCTGGAGACAAAGCTCTTTACCACTACACTGACTGCTTCTGATTTGAAATGATTTTTTAAAGATATGGGAAATATCTATGACCTAAAATTAAGTGAAAAAATCTGGACCCCAAATTACATGATCTCATTTAGATAAAATCATAGGAAAAAATACTGCAAAATGTTAACCGCAATTTGGTGGGATATGGGTTGACTGCCCTTACTGATACTTTTCTGTATTTTCCCAGAATTCCAAAATGGGCACTTATGACTTTCATAATTAGAAACAATTAATAAATATTAAAAATTATATTAAATCCCACTTATCAAAAGGAATTAGCAAAGCACATATGAAAAGGGCTTGGTGACTTTTGCATCTACTGCACTTTATTTATATGTGGCCAAGCCCCATGAACAGTCACACAGTGGCACCCCACACTCAACAAGAGCCAGACTGGTTCGCTGCATTTCCTAATAAGCCTGGTCTGTGTTCAGACGAAGAGCAATCATCCAGTTCTCCCCACCTCCTCCTTTCAAATACAGGACTCTGAACACTGAACAGACAAGAATTCAGTCATTTTTCCAGAAAAAAACTAAGGAGCAATGGGGAAATTTGTTCCTCTCCATTTTCAGGGAAAAGAATCGTGCTTCCCAGGGAATATGCCACCCAGATGAAATTAAACATCATTCAAAACTCCATTCTCCTTCCACACACACTGACACACCCATAAGGACACCAACGTCCTACATCAGCTAGTGTGGGTTTGTAGTCTGACTTTGCATGAGGTGTTATGTGCAAGCTTGGGGTCTGGATGCCTTCCCAGCACCCAATGGAAATGGTATCTTTTTTTTTAATTAATTTATTTATTTGGGAAATGGTATCTTTTAAAGGAAGAAGAACAAAGCGATGGTTTTAGAGTCATACACATTTGGATTTGCATCAGAGCTCATACACACGCACACACATACACACACACACATTCTACCTGTGTGACCTTGGATTCCAGTTCAAGGTGGTGACATAGGAGGACCTGAATTCGCCTCCTCCCACAGACACCAAATCTGCAGTTATATATGAACAACTTCCTCTGGGAAGAAAAAAAAAACTAAAAACTGGCAGAGCAACTCCTGTGCACCAGCGAAGGAAAGAAGGCCCACATCAAGGCAGGTAGGAGAGGCTGCAGTACAGCATCACCATGAACCCCACCCTCAGCGCGACAACCCAGAATCGGGAGGGAACTCAAAACCCGGAGTTTCTCCCTAAGGAGGGAAGGTTTGAATCCTACATCGGGAGCCCCAACTTTTAAGACTTGCACTTGAGAGACAAACCCCCAAAACATCTAGCTTTGAAAACCAATGGGGCTCACGTCCACGAGACCCACAAGGCTAAAACGAACTGGGAAACAGTGCTTAATGGGCTCCTGCAAGGACTCACTTGCCCCAGGGCCCAGCACAGAGGCAGCTGGTCAAGAGGTGCCCAGACTTTAGGTGAACGAGGCTCATTTGCTAATCTTAAAGTGTCAACCTGAGGGGCACGCGTCCAGGGGCCTGCAGGCTGGTGGGTACCATCATCACACGCCCTCCGCCTCGCTCTAGCCAGCATCTCCCAGATGGGAGATTTTACACGCATCTGGCGCCCTGGTTTTTGACGCCACTACCCAAGGGATGCCCTTTGATCACTGGGCTCTGCAGGACAGAGGGGCTTGCGATCCATAGACTGTTGTTGGCAGGCGACCACCCCCAGGGCACTGCATGGATAGCTGACTGAAATACACTCCCAGACTTTCTGAGAAGGAGGTGTATTTGCTTATCCAGGAGCATCTGCCTGAGTGGCAGGCCTCTGGTGTGGCACAAAACTAGGAGCCTACAGAGGGGCTCTCAGGGAGCAGTGGACATAATCTTTGCACTCGCCCTCTGCCTCGCTCCAGCTCACTGGTGTCTCCCAGAAAGGAGCCTATGCCCTTGTCTGGCACCACAAGTTTTACAGCTGCTGCCAGGGGGCACTTCCACATCACTTGGCTCTGGTGACCAATGGGGCTTACACACATGGGTCCCACAGGACTGTATGTACTCGCATACTTTAAAAGCTGCTGTTGGGGCTTCCCTGGTGGCACAGTGGTTAAGAATCCGCCTGCCAATGCAGGGGACACGGGTTCGATCCCTGATCCAGAAGATCCCACATGCCGTGGAGCAACGAAGCCCGTGTGCCACAACTACTGAGCCTGCGCGCTAGAGCCCGCGAGCCACAACTGCTGAGTCCGCATGCCACAACTACTGAAGCCTGCGCGCCTAGAGCCAGTGCTCTGCAACAAGAGAAGCCACCGCGATGAGAAGCCCGCGCACCGCAACGAAGAGTAGTCCCCGCTCGCTGCAACTACAGAAAGCCCACGTGCAGCAACGAAGACCCAAGGCAGCCAAAACTAAAGTAAATAAATAAATAAATAAAGGCACTAATCCCATCATTAAAAAAAAAAAAAGCTGCTGCTGATGGTCTGGCTTGCAGTCACCCTGAGTCTAGGCACTGACTGAGATCCTGCCCTTTGGGACACCGACAGATCTTGGCACAATCTCAACTACTGGGAGCCATTAAAAATAAAACAGGTGCTTGGACCATCACAAAGGTTGGAAAGACCATCAGGAGCTGGGGCAGGGCTGAATGAATAGGTCCACCTCCTACACTAGGCCACTCCTTCAAGACTTTGCGTGGGGACTTCCCTGGCGGTCCAGTGGTTAAGACTTCACCTTCCACTGCAGGGGGTGCAGGTTTGATCGCTGGTCAGGGAGCTGAGATGCCACATGCCTTAGGGCCAAAAAACCAAAATGTAAAAACAGAAGCAATATTGTAACAAATTCAATAAAGACTTTAAAAATTGGTCCACATCAAAAAATCTTAAACAAACTAACAAAAAGACTGTGAGTGGTGGCTGTTTCATCTAATGCATAGACCCCAACACAGAGAGTCAAGGAAAGTGAAGAAACAGAGGAATATGTTCCAAAGGAAAGGACAATATAAAACCTCAGGAAAAAACCTTAATGAAATGGAGATAAGTAATTGACCTGATAAACAGTTCAAAGTAATGGTCACAAAGATGCTCACCTGTGCGACCTTGAGCTGGTGATATAATCTCTCAGAGCCCCAGTTTCCTCATCTTTACTAACTGGACATGACAGTCTCTCCTCATGGGGCTGTTTGGAGAATTAAATAAAACAAATAAAGCACTAAGCACAGTGGCTGGCACATGGTAGCCACAATTAACAGTCTGGCCATTAAGCACGGAAACCAGCAATTTGTGGTGTGGGGTAGATTCCTGTTTCAGAGGGATGTGTGAGTTTCCTGTTGCTGCTGTAACAAACTACCACAAACTTAGTGACTTAAAACAACTCAAATTTATTATCTGACAGTTCTAGAGGTCTGAAGTCTGAAATGAGTCTTCTAGTGCTAAATTCAAGGTGCCGGCAGAGCTGCATTCCTTCTGCAAGTACCAGGGAAGAATCCATTTGCTCTAGGGCTTCTAGGGGCTGCGCGCATTCCTTGGCTCATAGGCTTTCCTCCGTCTTCAAAAACAGCAGCATGGCATCTTCAAACTTCTCTCTCTCTCTCTCTCTCCTCTGCTTCTGTCCTCACAGCTCCTTCTCTGACTCACCTGTCCCCTCTTATAAGAACCCTTGAGACTACACTGGGCCTACCCAGATCCTCCAGTATAATCCTCCAATCTCAAGATTCTTAACTTTACCTTATCTGCAAAGTCCCTTTTGCCATGTAAGGTGACATATTCACAGGTTTCAGGGATTATGACATGGATGTCTTTGGGGGGTCTTTATCCTACCTACCACAAAGGACAAGAAAGGAGTCCATCCTTATAATCAAATAACCACAGCTGATCATAATACTGGGAACACTCAGCCGACTTGTGGGCTGAAAGTAACCTTGCGGCCAGGCCCCCCCCCCCAGGGGAGCCCCAGGTTATGGGAAGATGGGGGGCTGAGGTTTGGGGATCCTCCTTAGGCTACTAACGACTCCCGCCTGCCTTATACATTGGATTGCATTTTTAAAATATTCTACTACATTCAAACATTTTTTAAAAGCTCTGATCTAGCCAAATGCTCTTGTTTTAATGATGAACTGAGGCCTGGGGAGATTCAGCGACTTATCAGAGAGGCAGAGGAAGATCAGCTCAGTCACTGAGCTCTGAGCTAAGCCGGTCAGTCACTGAGCAATCACTGTGGAGGGAGCAGCACACAGTGGTAAAGAGCATGAACTTTCAGGAACACTCATGAGTTCAAGTCCTGCCCAGATATTTGCTGGGCAGTGTGTTTCTAAACCTATTGGGAAGGTGAATTAAGGGAGATAATGCACCCAAAGCACTAACCATGCCATCTGTCATTGTTGGCTAACTGGTATTGTCATTATTTCCATATATTTCTTTTTTTTAACACCTTTATTAAAGTATAATTGCTTTACAATGGTGTGTTAGTTTCTGCTTTATAACAAAGTCCATATATTTATCTCTCAAGCTACACTCTTAAGTTCTTTGAGAGTAGAACCTGGGGTGATCTGTCTTTGTGAAACAGCTGGGTGCCTCACTCCCTCTCGCCACCTAACCAGCCTGTTTGCCTCTCAGGTCTCGGCTGAAACAACCCTTCCCTAGGAAGCCATCCAGACCACCCAGAAGGCATCAGGTCTCCTGGTTTACACTCTTGTAGCATCCCGAATCCTCTCTTGTAGGCTTCATCCCAATTATTGCTCAACAATTATTTACGCAATAATTTCTTTGATCCCTGCCTTCTCCTACAACACAGGTTACAATGCAAGCTCTCTAAGGACAGTTAGGTATACCAAATATTCCATGTGCTCTCTCCACATTTCTCAGCCTCCTTTGAAATTAACTGGGGCCATGTAACTAATACGTGGCCCATGGGCTGAGTCCAGAAGTGATACATGTCATCTCTGGGCTGAAGCACAGAAAAGCTGGCACAGTAATTCTCCAGTTATCAATTCTCCTACTGCAGAGATGTAATGTTGCATCAGCCTAAGCCCCTGAGTGACTACATGGAGAAGCACCCTCTGTTGATCCACACTGGATGTGCAGCTTAGTGGGAAAAAAAAACCAAACCTTTGTTGCTTTAAGCTTCTGAGGTTTCAAAGGTAACTTGTTACATCAGCACAATCTAGCCTATCCTGACCAATGCAGCACTATATTCCCAGCATTCACATAGTGCTGGGCATGTAGAAAGTGCTCCATAAATACCTGATGAATGAATGAGTCTCTGAAACAACAGGTAAACGTCAGAATACAAGATATTTTCTAAGTTAGTAGAGAAGGACAGCTCACCACCACCAAAAATAAAAGAATGAACCACTAAAAAGTGAAATACCAGGATCCCTGTCATCCAGGACAGAAGCTAGAACACGGGCTCTCTGACCTTGAAACGGCTGGGCTCTGAGTCACTGTCGTGTTGTTGCAGGTCACAGAAACACTCAGCGAGGCCGAGGATGATTAGGTACTCAACAAAGTGATAAAATCCACTACAACCAAAGCTGTTAGTCACGGCATTTAGAAACTGTTGTAATTTATAATATTTATGAATTGATCTGCAGGAACCCATAAACATTGCTTATCAATATAACTAATTGGCATTTATAAGTTTGGTTGGCTGGTACAGTCAGGCTGGTGTCATCATGGTCTTGAAGGGAAAAAGGAACCCATGCACACTGGGGCCTTCGATTGGGGTGCTGGCATTCTGACCATTCCACTGGATTGGACAAGGAATTGAGTGAAAGTGGTATATTTAAGAAGTGGAGGAAACACGGTATAGAAGCAAGGAAGATATAGCAAATAATGGGTGTGCCACCAAGTGAGCTATTACAAGGGGAAGAGGAGCTTAACGCCAGGAGGAAACTCTGGAGAAAGATGCAAAACACACTTTTGCCCTCCTACTCATGACTCATACCTCCCGCCCCTTCCCTCCCTCCCTCCCGCTCTCTCTCTCTGCCCTCTGCTGACCAGTTTTCTCTTTCTCTCCCTTTCTTCAAGGAAGAAAAGCAGGTATCCACATCTTCTATATGTTATGATTTCAGCCACTACAGGCTGCCTTTTCTTTATTCTCAGTCCAGAAACCCAGGGAAGTATTCTTTTTTTTTTTTTTTTTTTTGCGGTACGCGGGCCTCTCACTGTTGTGGCCTCTCCCATTGCGGAGCACAGGCTCCGGACGTGCAGGCTCAGCGGCCATGGCTCACGGGCCCAGCCGCTCTGCGGCATGTGGGATCTTCCCGGACCGGGGCACGAACCCGTGTCCCCTGCATCGGCAGGCAGACTCTCAACCACTGCACCACCAGGGAAGCCCCCAGGGAAGTATTCTAATGGGCTTGGCTTGGGTCTGGAGAAGAGACTTGGAGCAATTATCTAAGGCCAAAGGCCGAGTCTCATTGTAGTAACAACAGCTCTCTTGGTGCCCTTGTGATTAGAGTACTGAATAGGGGTACAGGTGGGCTTTACCCAGAAGAAAATAGGAATTTTCCAGAAATAAATATTCGGTAAATGAACGGTCCTTAAGATCCCTTTACATTCTGGAAATCTTAAGATCTGGAACTCCAGACAAAGTGTTTCTGGTTAAAATGGCTAATAGAGTGATTTTTAACAATAGCGGTATGTTTGGTGAGGGCTGGCACTGTTCTTGAGCTGCAAGTGCAGCACGGCAGCATTTTGTACCCAGCAGGGCCCGGCACAAAAGTTGGGTCTGGGGACAAAGGAGACCTCTATCAACAGCCATTCATCTCAAGATGTGGCCTCCCAGCCCCACTCTCAAAGAAGACAGTGACCCCACAGGACACCCACATGGGCCTAGAGGTGAAGTCCTGTTGCCAGCTCAGTGGAGATGCATTTCTCCGCATCACACAGAGACGGCCCTGGCTTGCATCAGCGCGGCTCTCACTTAAGCTGCAGATGGCAAACGGAACACTCCTCCCCGGCCCCTGCTCCCTGGCCTGGCTGCTTCTACATTCCTTGACAATAATGCTGGTTCAGAAGCTGGTACTGGAGCCAGCCCTCACCAGGCACAGCAGGGAAGGCAAGGCAGAAGGGAAGCTGGCAAGGTGGAAAGCAGGGGCTATTTATTTTATGCTGGCCCCAGCAGCCTGGAGGGTACTGTGAAGAGTGGGCAGCGAGACCACAGCAGATGACAGAGCTTAATCAGGTAAGGGGTGGTGGGTAGGGGGCACAGGAAAATGACAGCCCCACTTGCCAAGTCTCAGAGACACCTGCGTCTAATTTAGCATAAGGAAGAGATTACGGGAAAGGGCTGCCACCTTCCCCAGATACAGAGCTCACTAAATCTAGTCTATTCCATCTCCTCCACCTCTCTCCAGCCTGCTCTCCAACCCCACCCCGCCTGCTCTAAGCAACCATCATCTCACCTGGAGAGCTGGGACTGCCTCACAAACTCTCTCCCCCTGTATTTGCTCCTCAGGCCACAACAGTCCATTCTCCACCCAAGGACTAGAGTGATCAAAGTTAAGATCAGCTTAAAACCCAACAGTGGTTCCCCAAAGGGTAGAGTCCAAAATCCTTCACAACAGCTCACAAGGGCCTTCACAGGCTGATCCTGGCTGACCCCAACAGCTCCAAGCACCAAAGGGAGTTGGAGTACGTAGCAGATGCATTAGTGTCCTGCCGGATCCCCTCTCCTTTACCATACTGGCCCAGCTTCCAAAGGCCAGCACCTGCTTTCATTTGCCTGATGGCTTCTCTGGCAATCGGAGCCCACTTTTGCTCATATGCATGGCAGAATGGAAGTGCCAGGGAATTAATGTCCCCCCACCCCAAGAGCAGTCCTCAAACAATCATTGATGGAAGATGGTGTATAAATACCATCATTCGTTGGGTGGAATGTTTGACACTGGCCCCCAAAGTTCCCCACTTGCCCACAGTGGTAACTAGCGTGATAATGCATCCTGTCCTGGATACCTCCCTTCCCTGTCTCACCTCCCATTTCTCAACTTGTATTAAGAATTGCCTCCCAGATGCAAACATCTTTTTTATTTATTTATTTATTTTTGGCTGTGTTGGGTCTTCGTTGCTTCACGCGGGCTTTCTCTACTTGTGGCATGTGGGGGCTACTCTTTGTTGCAGTGCACAGGCTCAGTAGTTGTGGCTCACGGGCTCTAGAGCACAGGCTCAGTAGTTGTGGCGCACAGGCTTAGATGATCCGCGGCATGTGGGATCTTCCCAGACCAGGGATTGAACCCCTGTCCCCTGCACTGGCAGGCGGATTCTCAACCACTGTGCCACCAGGGAAGCCCCCCAGATGCAAACATCTTGCATTCAAACCTTTATCTTAGGGTCTTCCTTGGAGAGATCCCTGAAAATTCAACTATTTTCCATAAGCAGGCTTTCCAGCTATGTACCCATTTGTACACATTAGATATGTGCCATATTCTCCACAGCCTCAGGACCTTTGCACAAGCTGTTCCCTCTGCTTAGCATACTCTCCCCTCACCCCAACCCTACTGCCTACTGTCCCATCCATCTCCTGGATGGATTTTACTCTAGCTTAGATCTATGTTCTCAGGTAGGACTTCACTGACCCCACTCCACACACACAGATGCTTTGATTCCCTTGGAATTTGTTCTCCTCGCCCTCTATTTCTCTTTCATTTCACTCATCCCACCTGTAATTATTTTTGAAGCCTGTATTCCCCACTGAAATGTAAGCCCCATGAGAACAGGGACTGTTATGGGATCACTTCTGTATCCCCAGAGTGGAACACAAAATAGATGGTCAATGTGGAGTCAAATAAGTGGTACTTTGACCTAAAACAGAGAAAGAAAAGAAAGAAAGAAAGAAAGAAAGAAAGAAAGAAAGAAAGAAAGACAGAAAGAAAGAAAAAGAAAGGTATAAAATCACCCATTTACTAATTGGATAGTCATAGACACCATCACTCAGCACATACGATGCACCAGGCACCGTGCCAATGGTTTCACAAACATTAATTCGCCCTCATAAGTAGATACTGATATTAACCCTATTTGACAAAGGGAGAAACTGAGTCAAAGAGAGGTTAAGTAGTTTGCTAAATGGTACAGAGGTAGCAAGAGGCAGAGCTGAGGTTTGAACCTGGAGAGCCTGGCCCCAGAGTACACATATTTAACCACTGAGCTCTCCTGCCTCTCACTGCTCAGGAGGGGGACGCCGGTTGTAGAGAGCTTCACAGCACCTGCATGCAGAGCTTTCCCCCTCAGAAGGCACAAAGTGAAGAAAAACAGACAGAATCACTGACCTGGTGACATTCATTCTCTGTACCAGATATTGACAAAGAACCTCCTATGTGCCAGCCACTGTGCCAGACACAAAGGTGGAGTGGCAAACAAGACAGACACTGTCCCTGCCCTCCTGAGGCTTACGGTCCAGCAGGAAAGACAGACACTGAATGAATAAACACACAAATAGGTATGCAATTACCAGTTGTTGTAAATACTGTAAAGACAACAGTGCACAGGAAGCACCTAACTGAAATGGGTCAGAGACAACATTTAGAATGAAGACCCGAAATGGGAAAAGAATCTAGCCACCCTAAGCGGGTGAGCAGAGAACATGTCCCACCAGACCTTAGGAAATGCTGGATGTTATTCTAGGTGCAGGGGAAGCCGCTGGGGGGTTTAAGGAGCCGGAGATGTGGTCTGTTTACATTTGCAAACATCCCCTCTATCTGCGGGGGGAGTGGGTGGTGGGGAGCTGGGACAGCAAGACCAGCTCGGAGGCCGCTGCAGTGGACAAGGGGAGAGATGACGGCGGCTCTGGTGAGGCTCTCCAGCAGGGCAGGTGGGGAAACAGCCTCCATTTAGGACACTTCTGGGGAAAATCCACAATGGAACTTAGCATTGAGTTGGGTGGAAGGGTTGAGGCAGGTGGAGGAACATCCAAGCTGACTCAGGAGCAGGTGATGGGACATCTCAAGCCCGGCCAAGGGGACCAGCTTTCACAAAGTTTTATCCAAGCGGTTCCACTATCCTCAAGGCCCATCTTTCCCAATCCCTCCCTTCACCATAACGACCTCATTCCAGAACAAGCTGTCGGAGCATTTTAGGAAAGATGGAAGGAGCAAGCCTCAAAGCTAGCAGTTTCTGCATGCTCGTTATGTGTCAGGCATATATTGCATGCAATTCTCTCAAATATTCTATGATAAAAGGCCTATTGCTATCACCATTTTACCGGTGAAGCTTAGAGAGGTTACCTTTTGCCCAAGGCTCACACAATTGATCAATGACAGGGGGCGCTTCAGACTTGGGGCTGGTAGCTTACACAGCCATATCCCACCCCTTTGCTCCCCATTTGGACAGATTTGTCTTTGGAGGACCAGCTGGTGATAATGTCTTCTTGCTGTGGGCCCTGAGTATCCTGGGACTGCCAGTGGTTGCCTGTGAGACCAGGGAAACTGACCAAAGGGGCCCCTGATGACTGAGTCTGAGACCACTGCCCAGAGGCATCCATCCTCACTGATATCCAGCAAACACCCAAGTTCTGCACAACCCACTAGTCTCAGCCCAGACTAAGGAAACCCCAATCACAATAGAAAAATACCGAGAGTACAAAAGGAATTAAGATTTTTTGGGTGGTTCCCTTCGGTACCACCAAGAGAGAGGGAGAAGAATGCAGGCCTGAAATACCCACTCGTCACACCCCTGGTCTGTTCAGGCAGCTCTCCTCTGATCTCCTGCCTCATTAAATTCTTTCACATACATTATCTCATTCAATCTACGGGTACAGATCATCCTACCCATTCCTACAAGATGAGTGAAGTGAGGTTCAGCAAGCTCAGAGCCAAGTTCTGAAGCCAGGGCCTCTCAAGTCCAGTAGCCTTTCCAACACCACTCACTGGCTTACTGTGAAACCTTCTTAGAGGTTTGCTCTTTAGTGATTTTTGCTCTACATGCATTTTCCCACTTCAGCATCAGCCAAGAATTGGAGGGGTGGGGGGAGGGAAGCAGGGGGATGGGGGTAGCTGGACTACCAGGACGTGACCCTAACCGGAGCTGTGATTTGAACTGAGTACAAATTGGTTCTCTGCTATCTTTGGAGCCACTGCATTTGCAATTCAGGACCCGATGCCCATGTACTGGGCCAAACACTGCCACAGTTTTCTGATCAAATCTCCTTCCCAGGAAGATACCATCTAAAAATTCTCTGTAACCACTCAGGCAATCTAAGCTCCTCTACAAGACCCATATCGCTGAACAAGCTCACAGAGGACCCCGACCCTAATCAGGCAGAAAAAAAGCCGCACGCACCATGACATCTGCGGGGCCAGGTGGTAAGACACATTCACAAAAGCCTGTGTGGAACCAAAAGGAAACATGAAGGTACTCAGACACCACTCAGTGCCTCCCTCACCCACATCCTTGCTAAGAGAATCTGCCCCCAGTCACAGCCCCTGGTTCCTCTTTCCCTCATGACTGATATCCAGCCATTGCACATAAATACATGCACACTGGAGGTTAAAATAGTAAACTCCTTCTGTACACACTGGTAAATTACCTCCCTGAATGCCCCTGAGAAAGTCCATCTAAAACAATAAGGAAATGTGTCATCTCACGCAATGGAAGTCCATAGGTACGGAGGTCCTGGGACTTGCTGATTCAGCTGCTCCACAAGCACCCAGGTTCTTGTCCCTCTCCTCTGCCATCTACGGTGCTAAGGCTTTCTTGTTTCAGTCTAAGAGGAGAGAGACAGAACCTCTCCCCAAATCATGGGCTATAATTTCTTCCTGTTAATGGTTTATTTGGACCAACCTGAGTCACATGACTACCCCTGGACCAGTAACAGTCACCAGGGAAATGCCTCCAGGGACATTTGGCAATTAATAGTCATCACACTGTTAGTCTGGAAACATTAATAGTCATCTCACTGGGTATGGGATGCTACTGGCATCTAGTGGGTAGAGGCCAGGCATGTTAATAAACATCCTATAGTGCACAGGACAGTCCCCACAACAAGGAATTGCCTGGTCCAAAATGTCAACAGTGCTGAGACTGGGAAACCCTGGCTTAGATTAATCTAGATCAGGGTTAGCCAACTATAACCCATGTGCCACGTTTGACCCACTGCCTAATTTTGTAAAGTTTCATTGGGACACAGACATACTCATTGAGTTCCATATTGTCTACAACAGAGAGTTGTCACACGGCTAGTGGTGACAGAGGTCACATGCCCCCCAACCCTCCAAAGCTTAAAGTATTTTCTCTCTGGCCTTTTTCTGAAAAAGCTTGCTGATCCTTGATCTGGAGCTGCGGATGGGAGAATATGTAAACAAAATTAGGGTTCTGTTAGGAAGAAGAACTGATATTGGGAAGTAATAAACAGTAATGACTATCAAGATAGAAGTCTGTTTATGGAGGTCACACCGTAGGGCACAGCTCTCAGCAGGAATTTTCCCAACGAAAATTTATTTCCATATAAAGGACTTCTTACAAAAACTAGGGCCTTAGACCTTACGCACATTTTAAGTTGGTGGGAGGTGTGAACCCTCCAACTTGCACCCGCCCCCCCCAAAAAATCCAGATTTTCCCCATTCAACTCCTACCACAGAGACAGAAGTGATCATCAGAGATCGGTGAGTTCCAAGCCCACAAAGATCTCAGAGTCAGGCCTGGTGTGAGCTCTGGGACAGGCCACAGTCACCCCGAAATCAAGGGAGGGGCACACAGCGACGCTTTAGAACACTCCTGGGGGAGGGAGTTACCCAGCAGAGAGGCCCATGGGACAGACGAGAGAAGCACTCCAGAAACATGGCTGCCCAACAGCAGTCTTGTCCCATAATGCCCCAGGGCCTATCAGTAAATCCTCTTCCCTCTACTAGTTTAAGTGGGGTTTTCTCCCTTGGACCAAAGGATCCCTGAGGAGGACAAGGCCTCCTGAGTCACTGAACACCCTTTCCAGGACCCTCCCCTCATTGCCTCAGGGGCAGGGTAAATGTTCACTCCCTGGGTAGACTGACTCCTCCTCTCTCCTTCCATCCCGGTCATCCAGGGAGATTTCTGACCCATTTGGCAGGAAATTAGGCAGGCCCAGAGGCCTGACAGAACCTTCAAGACTTAAAAACTAAGAAACCCAGGAGGGAGACTGGTACCTGACTTTTCAGAGTTATTTTAAAGATTTCTTTTAATGGCAAGTATAAATGGTTACTGGACTTGTCAGACTTGAGTCAATATCACCTCCTAAAAAGGACTAAGAAGGAAAAAAAAAAACCACCTTTTTAAGTGGGAAAAAAAAAATCCATGGCCATTTCTTTTCGACCTGGGATAATAACGTGACTCCGATCTTCCCACTCGTTCAGGCCGGTCTTTAAGTTATCAGAAACCCCCCACTAAACACCCTGTTCCTATTTCTTGCCTATTTCATATTTTAATTGAATGAGAACCCTCATATCCTGGCCAATATTCATTACCCATCTGTTGCTTCTCCGGTTTTTTTCTAGGAGCGCCTGGGGCAACACTCCTTCCCGGAACAAAATCTCCTCTCTCTGACTTCCTCTGGAAGAGATTCTCTTTCCTGAAGCCAGAATCCTTTGCCTCCTGGAAGCAAATCTCTCCTGGAGGAGTCCCCCGGGGGCCACCATCTGGGTTTCCCGGCTGCCCTCTCGCTTCAGCAAGCGTGTTGCCACCATTGGCTCCAGCCCACCCTCCTCAGCCTGAGGCTTTGGGAAAGGGGTCCCTCCCCTGGAACCACAGCCAAGGCAAGATCAAACAAATGACGATTCTGAGTTATACAAACTGACTTCTTCCCAGCAACATCACCGTGAAGACAAACACCTCATGTAAACATATTCAGCACACACACCCCGACTAAGTGCTGAATTCTACAGACAGAGATGAGGAAAATAGAATCCAAAGCCCCCAAGAAGCCAGTCTTGAATAACACTGTCCAGTAGAAAAGTAGGCACAAAAGGCACATTTGTAATCTGGGAGTTTCTAGTAACCACATTAAAATAAGTACAAAGAGGGACCTCCCTGGTGGTGCAGTGGTTAAGAATCCTCCTGCAGGGACGCGGGTTCGATCCCTGGTCCGGGAAGATCCCACATGCCGCAGAGCGGCTAAGCCCGTGTGCCACAACTACTGAGCCCACGCACCACAACTACTGAAGCCCGTGTGCTCTAGGGCCCGCGCACCCCGCAACGAAGAGTAGCCCCCGCTCGGTGCAACTAGAGAAAGCCTGCACGCTGCAATGAAGACCCAACGCAGCCAAAAATAAATTAAAAATTTTTTTAAAAAGTACAAATAAACAGGTACTTCCAGGCACTTCACATACATTATTTTCTAATTTAATCCTCACAACAAGCATATGAACCAAGACCTTTTATTCCCTCATTTTGGAGATGGTAACACTGAGGACCAGAGAAGGTGAAACTGCTGAGGATCTGACGCTGAGTGGCAGTAGGGGAATTAAAGCAGACGATGTAGATGCAAAGTCTATGCTCTTGGCATACTTGATTATTGTAGAGAAGCTGCTATTTAGAAAGCTCAAGTAGGTGGGTCCCTTCCAAAACAAGAAGGCTTTTTTCTTTCATCCTTTAATCTACTTCTGGCTTATAAATTTAGATTCTGAAAAATCTAGGATTTTTTCTGTGGCAAACATGTCAAGCCAAGACATTAAACTCAGACCTAACCAAATATGCTTTTGTCAATGCTGCAAACTGGCTCTCAGTTTGTTTGGCCCTTGTTTATCTGCAAAATATTTTCCTTCCTACCTCGTATCTGTTGCTGCCATCTAGCACAGGCACAGGGAGGCTAACTAGCTATGGGTCGGTCACACAGCTCATGACAGGTCAGAATTAGAACCCCTTCTTGGGGTTCCTAATCCACACTGGGTCCCAAGGAAACTCCTCTTGGATCTAAACAACCTCCCAGAGAAACAGCCTTTCCCCAGAGACACAAAGGATTAAAATAGAACATCTCAGGCATTCATTTATTGTGCACCTATTATATGCCCAGCACTGGGCTGCACTGGGCTAGGTGCTGGGGTTAAAGAGAAAAACGACAAGATGCCCACTCTCAGAGAACTCACATTGTCTCAGAGGCAGCAGACAGAGTGGACAAGTCCACTGCAGTACCATGTGATAAGAACCACGAAAGGAAAACTGTGGGAACCCCGGGGCAAAGCACTTAACCCTGCCAGGTGGGTACCAGGGGATGGGGAAGTAGTGGTCACGGAAAACTCCCTGGAGGAGGTAATGACTGAACTGAGTCTTGAAGAATGAGAGTGAAAAAGTAGGAGACACAAGGCCAGGAAGAAATGAGGCTGGAGAGATAGGCAGGGTCAGATCATGAAAGGTCTTGAGTACCCAAGTAAGGAGTTTGGACATTTCCTTGAACACAATGAGGGATTGTGCCTTAGTTTCCACATCTAAAATGAGGGAAATAATCCCAACCACCTCAAAGGGTTTTTGTGAGACTAAACCACAATTATCGTTGAAAGTTTTTAGAGAGACTGATAATACGATAATGCTAATTACTGTTAATATGACAACTACCATTAATTGAACATCTATTCCTTAAAACACTAAAAGTAGAACTATTCCTTAAAACACTAATAGCAGAACTACCATATGACCCACCAATCCCACTCCTGGGCATATACCCGGAGAAAATCATAATTCAAAAAGATACATGCACCCCAATGCTCATTGTAGCACTATGTACAATAGCCAGGATATGGAAGCAACCTAAATGTCCATCAAAAGAAGAATGGATACAGAAGATGCAGTACATATATACAAAGCGATATTACTCAGCCGTAAAAAGGAACGAAATTGTACAGTTTGCAGAGACGTGGACAGACCTAGAGGCTGTCATACAGAGTGAAGTAAATCAGAAAGAGAAAAACAAATATAGTATAATATCGCTTATATGTGGTATCTAGAAAAATGATACAGATGAACTTATTTGCAAAGCAGAAATAGAAGCACAGACATAGAGAACAGACGTATGGATATGGGGGTTGGGGGGGAAGGGGGGTGGGATGAATTGAGAGATTGGGATTGACATATATACGCTACTGTGTACAAAATAGATAACTAATGAGAACCTACTGTATAGCACAGGGATCTCTACTCAATGCTCTGTGGTGACCTAAATGGGAAGGAAATCCAAAAAAGAGGGGATATATGTATACGTATAGCTGATTCACTCTGCTGTACAGCAGAAACTAACACAACATTGTAAAGCAACTATACTCCCATAAAAATTAATTAAAAGAAAATTAAAAAATAAACATCTATATGTGCTAGACATGGTGCTAAGCACTTAGTGGACATCACCATTTTTCTTCTAAACATTTGTCATTATCTGAAATTGCATCACGTAATTGTTGGATTGTGCGATTACTGCCTGCTTCTCCCACTAGAAGAAAGCTTCCCAAGGGCAGGACCTGCTTGTCTTGTTTGCTGCTGCATCTCCAGTGCCTACGATGGAGACTGACACATGAAGCAGGAGCTCAATAAATCATGGTTGGATGAATAAGTGATGATCTCATTTACAATAATCCAGAGAAATAAATATTATTTCCTTGCTTTTACAGATGAGGAAACTGAAGTGTAGAAAGATCATTCAGGCTGCAATGTGGACAAAAGATGCAAGATGAGAAAGGCTGGAGGCAAGGAGACCAGTGAGGGGGCTATTTCAGACATGCAGGGAAGAAAACTGGGATGGAGAAAAGTTACTAGATTGAAGAGATATTAAGAAGGTGGGTGAATGGATGGATGGGTGGGTAGATGCATGAGTAAATGTGTGGATGGGTGAATATGTGGGATATGTGGGTGAATAGATGGGTGAGTGAATGGATAGGTGGGTGAACTGATGGATGGGTAGATGGATACACGGGTGGGTTGGTTACTGATGAGTGGATAAATAGATCTTCAGAAGGCCCTAAATGCCCTTGCATGAAGCATTTTATACATAGAATAAAATTTTTTACCAGAAGTAACCAGAATGGATATCAAAATATTGTCCAGATGATGAAGACAAGTCTTTAACATCATCATATTCAGGGAATATAACAATCCTCTCCTATATGTCTTCATACCAATTTTGTCCAAGACTCATGTGCTCAATTACTCTTCCCATTACTCCCCCAAGACAAATAAGGCATAAATCAGCCCTTCAGCTGTCATTCCTTCAGCTGATTCCCAAATCCAGAGTGTTGAGGCTTCAAATTATTGTGTATATAACTTGGTTAAGCAGTACCTGGGTCCAGCTAGGATGATCTTATTGTCAGGGAGACAGAGTCGGCCTGACCTGCAAAAGCTCCTGCTGATGCTCTTGCTATTCCAGGGAGAGTGTTGAAGCCAACTCAGAATGGCTTTCAAAGATGAGTTGTGTCCAGTCAAGTTTGAATAGACATCCAGCCATAAAAACCCCCAGTTGTGTCATTCTCCCTTATTAAAGGCAACACGTAGAAAGGAGTCTGATCTGTTCTTTTTCTTCAGCCCCTTCTTCCCACCCTTTCCCTGTGTCTTGAAAACACATACACACACACACACTCACTGCCAAATTCAGGGCTACAGTACGTGAAATACATTAAGACAATTTAAAGGAAAGCCCCACCTCAAAACAGTATCTTCCCAATTTCCTTGAAATTCCCCCATGAGCAATACATTCTTTTGTAATCAGCATTACCCTCTTGTGACCTGATGATCTCGTTTTAAATGATACTCAAGTATTCCACAGGCTAGACCAGCAGGAGTCAATAGGTCCCTATGGGAACTTCCCCTACCTATCCTGTCAATTTAGTTTGCTATGGCTGCTATTACAAAGTACCACAGACTGGGTGGCTTAACCAAAAGAAATTTTTCTCACAGTTCTGGAGGCTGGAAGTCCAAATTCAAGGTCTTCTCTCTATACCTGTCTGTGTACTAATCTCTTCTTAAAAATAGAGAAACAACAGTCACATTGGATGAGGGCCCACCTTAAGGACCTCATTTAACCTCAATTACCTCCAAAAGATGCTATCTCAAGTACAGTCACATTCTGAGTTACTGGGGTTAGGACTTCAACGTATGGATTTGGGAGGAGACACAATTCAGCCCATAACACCCTGGAACACTGAGTGGTCCAGGAAAGCATCTTTTCCAATACCCACATCAAAGAAGTCTCGTCTCCAATGGGACAGTTCTTAAGTATATCCACTTGTACATGAATGTTCATAGCAGCATTATGTATAAAAGCCAAAATGTGGGAACAACCCAAGTGTCCATTAATGAATGAATAAACAAATGTAGTAGAAGCATGCAATGGAATATGATTCGGCCCTAAAAATGAATACAGTACTGATACAGGCTACAACATAGATGAACCTCAAAACATTATCCCAAGGGAAAGAAACCAGACAAAAGACCACATAGGGGGCTTCCCTGGTGGCGCAGTGGTTGAGAGTCTGCCTGCCAATGCAGGGGATGCGGGTTCGTGCCCCGTTCCGGGAGGATCCTGCATGCCGCGGAGCGGCTGGGCCCATGGGCTGTGGCCACTGAGACTGCGCGTCTGGGGCCTGTGCTCCGCGGTGGGAGAGGCCACAGCAGTGAGAGGCTCGCATACCAAAAAAAAAAAAAAAAAAAAGACCACATAGTGTATGATTCCATTTATATGAAATGTCCAGAATAGGCAACTCCACAGAGACAGAAAGTGGATTAGGAAGGTTGGAAAAGACATTAAAACAAACCTGGGTGTATGCTTGAAGTGGGTGCACATGGAAAAAGGTCTTCAAGGATATGTTGAGATTACCAGCAGCAAGTACCTTTAGGGAGCGGAACGGGAAGCAGCTAGGATTTCTTCACTGTTTACCCTGATACCCTTTTCTAACTTTAGAATATTTTAAGTACATTTTTAAACAAAAGCCCTCCAGCAAATTGGTGACGGGTATTACAAATTTTAAAACTGTGCTTGAGACAAATTCATAGAGATGTTTGTGCATGTGGATGCTCGCCTTATTATTTATAATATGGGAAATTTTCAAACTACCAATGTCCAATAACAGGGCACTGGTTAAATTAATTACACTATGTACATATACAGGAACACTATGGAGTCATTAAAACTCCTGTTTTTCAAAACCATTTAATGCACAGAAACTGTCTGTGATGCACTGCTGAAGTGGGGGGTGGGGAGAAGAACACGACTAATTCTAAAGAGTACTGTATGTGAGGTCCAAAATTTTGTTTAAAATACCTGTGTGTATGCATATGCATTATATACAACCAGTATATCCACACGCATAGAAAAAGGTCAGAAAACAATGTTAAAGAGGTCACCTCTGAGCTACAAAATTATGGGTAATTTTTATTCTTATTCCTTCAATCACTTCATAATTATTGTGTACCTACCAAGTGTTTCCTGTATTTCCCTTTTTATGAATATGTTTTATTTCTGTAACTAGAAAAGAACAATAAATGTTCATTTTAAAGGGATAAAAAACATCTCTGGAAACAAAACAGACTACCACCTTCCTCTCACTCCCCTAAATCTGAACTGTTGTTTGCACTTAACCTTAGCATGTGAAACCTGACCACTACAGGAGCCTTAAAGGAATGGGGACCAAGTGGGGAACTAAGCTTTGCTTCTGCTCAGGGACAAAACCATCACCCATGCAACCACTCACCATCATCCCATGTGGCCACCTTCCAAAGGTACAAAACCCACTCACTTCTCTCCTTTCCTACCTAGTGCTCCCCTTTTCTACACATCTTTGAATTGCCCACACTAATACTCGCAGTCATGTCCCTAGGTTGGACATCTGTAGTTTTTGCCAACCTGCATCCATTCACTCTTCTCCTAGCAAAGGATCCTGAATTATCTCTGAGGAATACCATCTTTGTGTTCTCATCCAATGTGTTACAGGTGGGGCTCCACCCCTAGCCCAGGGTCAGAACATACCACCCAGGTCCAATTCAATGGGCATATTAAACATTAAATCCCTCTGGTCAAAATGACTGGCTCAGGATAATCATGTGAGCCCATGAGATTCAGTGAGGCTTTTGCTGGGTATGCTGGGATGAAGACTGTCCTACTTTTCCTGTTGTGTGTAGACATGAAACAAAAGTACATACTCCTGGGAACTGCTGGCAGTCACTGTAAGACCATAAAGGGAATACTAGTCTGTGAATGGGATCGACTCAAAGAAAGCAGAACACAGAGATGGAGAGAGAGAGAACGATGCACCTGGATCCAGCCATACGATGACCTTTTAGTTACTTCAGCCAATAAAGTCCCTCCTTTGCTTAAGCCAGTCAGAGTCGTGTTGCTTCAATGACTCCTAAACAAACACCACCAGCTGACATACCTGCCTTCCTCTGACTGACTGGGCAAAGGGCGTCTTGCAGTCACCTGCACTGGAAGATGTCTTAAACAGAAAACCAGACTTGGGTTTGAATCCTTCCTCTACTACTTATTAGCTATGTGACCTTGAGCCGGTCACTTACTCTTTCTCCTTCCTCATCTGTAAAAGAATAGTAACACCTAATTCACAGCCTTGTTGTGAGAATCAAATGTTAAGGATTTTGATTTTTAAGAACAATGGGAAGTCTTTCACAGACATTAATGAGGAGAGTTCTTCAATCTGTCTTGAAAAAAATCACTTTGTTGTATAGAGAACAGATGGGAGGAGGGCAAGAGTGAAAGCAGAGAGATCTGTTAGGAAGGGGCTTTAGAAGTCCAGGCAGATGACGGTGGTTTGAACCAGGACAACATTTACCCACTGTCAACTATAATACCAAATGACAGTTGTCAAAATGGCAATCACCAAGTTTACCAAAATTCCCATACCATCTCTGACCTTTTGCCATGTTATTTTCACATAAGTGAATTTTGTGCTTCAGTAAATTCTGCCACACCTTAAGCAATAATATGATATCTCGAGGTTGATTTACAAGAGATATAGACACACTATATTACATAACATATATGTTGGGGAAACACTGATCAAAACTGCCTGCCCTGGCCAGACCCAAATAGTAACCACTGGCATGAGTTATCTTACAACAGGAGGTCCTGGTAAGGAAAGCGGAACCAACAAGCTACCACCAAACGGGAGAATTCGCGAAAGGTCAAAAGGAGAGAGGAGACGCCAGCCCACATGTCCTGCCAACCTCCCAGAATCCTTCTCGCTAGAATCCATCTTGGCTGAGTGATGCGCGCGCCACCAGGAAGGACCCTGAGTCAGAATGATTGGCCAGAGACAACCCGGAAACTAACCCCATCACCGTAAAACCCGAGACTGCAAGCCACATGGCAGAGCAGTTCTCCTGGGTTCCCTTACCCTGCTGCTCTCCAGCCAGGCGCCCCTTCCCAATAAAGTCTCCTGCTTGGTCAGCACGTGTGTCTCCTCGGATAATTCATTTCCGAGTGTTAGAAAGAGCCCACTCTCGGGACCTGGAAGGGGTCCCCCTTCCTGCAACATGTATATGATAAATTACATGTCATATATATGAGAAACTACATACCATATATATTATATATTATATACATATTACATGTCGTAATATTTCTAATCTACATTAAGATAAGTACATAACTATTAATTTTTTTAATGTTTATGTACACATCACCAAAAATCAACTCAAATACTACCATTAGGAGACAATAAACCACCCAAAAGGATTGTGGGAGGTACAGGGGACAGAAAGAACTATTTCTTCTGGTTATTCAGAGAAAAAGTGCTAGTTAGCAGCAAGTAAGGTAATTTAAGAAGGCTAGTAGAGAAGTCTTACCTGTAGATGGACCTTACTTTAAGAGTGAACCCAATTAAAAAAAAAAAAAAGACTGAGCTGAGCAGAGAAATGGAAGGACGATTATTTGAACGACAATTCCTTCCAGCGACATTTTAGACTGAGAGCTCCCCTACTGAATTAGTGCCTAGTACAATCATTAACTACTTGACAGAAAACCTGGGGGCAGCTGGGAGGAAGGAGGGGGTAGAGAGAAATCTTAAAGCCGAGCCCTGGCCCGTTTAAGATCAATTTGAAATGAAGATTTCAGAACGTCTGAAAGTATAATTTAAGTGAATGGGCTAAGTAGGCTTCTGCGAATAACTCTTCCACTTAGACAATGTTCCTCAAGAACACCCTACTCTGCAGTCATTAAAAAGTGTGTTTTAGGAGAATATTTAACGACATTGGAAAGATCTCAAAAGCAGGTGGCAAATCAGCATGTACAGCATGATGCCAATTTCAGATTTTAAAAAGAAATTCTATACATGGGTTTAAAAAAAAAGACTAGGAGCCCACATTAAAATGTGAACAGTTATATTTAGATGGTGGGTTAGACGGATGATATACATTTTCTCCTTTATTCGTGTCAGAATTTACACAAGTCTCTGATAATTTTTTAAGCAGAGAAGGATAATTAAAGGATTTTTTTAATATGAATTCATTGATGGTCTATTGTAAACTGTACCAATTTCTTATTGACTAAAAACATAAAATAGGAAAACTCTTACTAGAAGAGCCAAATCTGATATTTCAAATATGATGGTATAATGATAGTTAACATTTGTAACCACTTAATACATGTGAGGCATGGAGCTCAGCATGTCATTGACAATGATTATGTCACAACCTCTCTATGAGATGGGTATTTTTATGCACACACACCCCTCAATTTTCCAAACGGAAGAAACTGGGACTCACAGCAAAGACATAACCTGTTCAAGGTCACTAGCTGGCAGGTGACAGAGAATCCAGGTCTCCTTATTTCTAATTCAGGGCTCTTTCTCCTCCACAGCATTGGGTTTCTACAGATGCCCTAGTTTATGAGCTGAAAATATACCATAATTACCCCATAAATAAGCCATAGAACTTATTTATTCCTTGCATTTAACTTATTATGTAGCATTTAAAGGACACATTACACTGAGCAAGAACCATCAATCTTTCACATAATGCTCCGGTTAATAACTTGGTAATTATAATCCACAGTCACAAAGCTGAATATGCTTGTTGCTTCCATGGTGCCAGATCACCCTTTAAAGAAGAGAACTCATCAATTATCCCTGACCTGCTCACTTGGTGAATTTACACCCTCACAGAGCACCAGCACTTACCATGGTGGTCGGAGAGTTCAATAGTAATTGCAGGGTTTCCCTGGCGACGCAGTGGTTGAGAGTCCGCCTGCTGATGCAGGGGACACGGGTTCATGCCCCGGTCTGGGAAGATCCCAAATGCCGCGGAGCGGCTGGGCCCATGAGCCATGGCCACTGAGCCTGTGCATCCGGAACCTGTGCTCCGCAACAGGAGAAGCCACAACAGTGAGAGGCCCACGTACCAAAAAAAAAAAAAAAAAAAAAGTAATTACAGAGTCCCTAAACCTAAGGATTTAAAAAGCTGTGTGTCCATAACCCCCTTTAACATGGTATCAGAATATCATCTGGCCATTCGTCAACGTTAATAGAACTCCTATTGGAAAGCACTCACTCTGTGTATTCCAAGACCTGAGCTAACCACTTTGCGTACAGAAGGAATAGTAGAATAAAATGTTTATCAATCTTATCAGACCCAACATCTCTCTGTATCAGTCAGTTTCTGGTGCATAACAATCTCAAAATCTCAATGACTTACAAGGAAAAAAAACTTACAGTAAGTCCCCTGCATACAAACGAGTTCCATTCTGAGAGTGCGTTCATAAGTCCAATTTGTTCATAAGTCCAACAAAGTTAGCCTAGCTACCCAACCAACACAGTCAGCTATATAGTACTGTACTGTAATAGGTTATAATAGTTTTCACACAAATAATACATAAAAAACAAACACAAAAAATAGGACATTTTAAATCTTATAGTACAGTACCTTGAAAAGTACAGTAGTGCAGTACAACAGCTGGCATACAGGGGCAGGCATCAAGTGAACAGGCAAGAAGAAGTTACTGACTGGAGGAGGGAGAGGCGGTAGGAGATGGTAGAGCTGAAGGATCGTCAGCAATAGGAGATGGAAGGCAAGCTGCAATTTCACTCACACATCCTGGGCTTGAAATAAAGATACTGTACTACTGTACTCTATACAGTACTGTAAAGTATACAAAAGCACAACCACTTGTAGAGGATGCACTCATGTGACAACGTACGCCAGACACGTCAACTAACTTATGCGACTGGACATGTGAACACACGTTCACGTCTTTGAAAGTTCACAACTTGGAAGGTTCATAGGTAGGGGACTTACTGTATGTTTTTTACTCATGAGTCTGTGGTTGGCTGTGGTTCTGCTGAACTCATCTGGGACCCCATGAGCTTGGCTCCAGGTTAGGCTCAGATCTGTTCCAAGGGTCTCTCCATTCTCCACAGAGCAGTGGACACACATTTTCTCACAGCAAATGTCAAAAGAACAAGAGGATGAGTGAAAACGCATGATGCCTTTTGAGCACGGGGCTCAAGACTGGCATACTTCCATTTCTGTCGAGGCATCATTGGCCAAAGCAAATTTCATGGCTAAGACCGAAATCAATGAAGCACATAAATACTCTCCACCCACTCTACTGAGAAGTACTACAAAGTCACATGGCAAAATGTGTTGATGTGTAATTCCATTATGGGAGAGAAGGAACAACTGGGAGCAATGATCCATTCTACCCACCCTTTTATAACAAATATATTGTAATGTGCCCTTTATACTATCACAGAATGAAATTCAGAAATAGCATAACCTACATAAATGTATCATTTTCAAAAATCAATTACATATGTAAATGCTAGAAGACATAGTGAGGTAGTCTGATGATGGCATATAAATAAAGAGCCGCTGTGGGCATAACAGATAAAATACAAGCTGATTCAGGGGTGTGGTGCTGGCTCCTCGAATACCTTGAACGACGTTTCCATGGGTGATGTGATTTTTTTTGGAAATGGTATACAACTATGGATAACATTTTGAGCAAAATAAACTGCAACCATCCCTTGATGCATACTGTAGAAAAATCAGAACATGCTAAAACTATGCAAAATACACTCTATATGTAAAACAAGCTCAGGTGACAATAAATGAGTTTTCCACCTACACGAAGGTCTCGCAGGGTACTGGCAGGTCAAGCAGGACACAGGAAAGATCTTCCCCACACATCGCTAAATGTCTAGCTCGCCTGGTCCTCTAAAGCAAATCATACCAAAGTCATGATTTTGTAACTCCCCATCACCATAACTACCAAAATCGTCCCCACAAATTTCTGAAAAGAGCCCTAGGGGGCAGTATTGACCCAGTGAGAACCACTGGTGTTGCATTAGAGTGAAATCTTTGAAGTTCTACAGCCTGATTCTGAATCCAAGCTCTGCCTCGTACTTACTAGCTGTGTAACTTTGGACAGGTTACTGAATTACTCTGAGTCTGCCTTACTCATAATGTTGCTTTAAGGATTAAATGGGAGCATGCAAATGGCAAAGCATTTGGCACAAAGCTTACACACACGAAGCACTCAACAAATGTCAGAGCCTAATGTTATACCATTCAGTTAACTTATTCCCATTTCACAGATGAGGAAGCTGGGGCTTGAATGAGATGTCTTTGGACATCGTTCCTCCTCCTCTCCCTGATGTCTTCTAGTCTAAAGGTGGGTAATTGCTGATGTTCTCCTGAGGATCACTTTCAGAAGAAAGGTGAGACTGGAAAGGTTGTGGGATTGACAGGTGAGTCCGTGAGTGGAGGGGACCTGGATTCAAATTCTAGGCTAGGATATGTAGTGGTTTTACTCTGAAAAACAGCATTTCCCAGGAGTTCCCTGGCTGTCCAGTGGTTAGGACTCTGTGCTTTCACTGCCGTGGGCCTGGGTTCAATCCCTGGTCGGGGAACTGAGATCCTGCAAGCCATGCAGTGTGTCCAAAAGAAAAAAAAAAAATTTTTTTAAATACATATGTATGGAATTAAAAAAAGCACTTCCTTTCACATCTGCAGCAGTGTTACCACTTGGCACACTTAAGAATGCTGGCAGCACAGAATCGTCCAACAGTGGTCCAGAGGAGGACGTGGTCTTCAGTGGTAACGTCAGGAAAGGTTAGAGAGGCAGAATCCAAGACAGGCTCTGGAACCAGATGCCAGGGTGCAAATCCCAGCTCTACCACTTACCATTCATGCATCCATTCGACCTTGGGTAAAAACTCCCCTGTGCCTCAATTTCTTCATCTGTAGAACACTAGTACATACCTCACGGGGTTGTTGTGAAGGTTAAATGAGTTAATACACGTAGAGCATGTAGAACAGTGTTGGCATATGGTAATCTCTATATAATTGTGCATCATTGCACAACTGGTGTCCACCCACAGGTTCAGTGCAGTCATATAGAGCCTGACCCATGGTGGGTGATAAAAAGTGGTGAAAAGAGACGAGTGGATGGAGAAGGGTAGGAAATAACTGTGAACTTTGGAAACATGTAATGTTCAGTGTCTGATTTGGGCATCTGGAAAGCTACAGTGGAGTATTTACACTTATTGCTATGCTCTCAACCACTAGACTGGATGGTCTTTCAAAAATGCAGAACAAAACTGAGGTGTGTCAAGTTGTGCTCACAGCAGTTAACATTCTAAATGAACTAAAGCCATCAGCATCAATTTATACAGACTTGTCTTAACAAGTAAGGAGGTTTTTTTTTAACCTCTACTTGTCAACATTCACAAAGGAGAATGAAGGAGGACGCATTGGTGAGAAAAAGAATGGGACAACAGGAGGAAGGAAAGCAGAGAGAAGCAGGGTGCCTAGTACAGTCCTGATGCATAGTAGGGTCTCGATCATTACTTGTTGAATGAGAGGATAACTGGATGGAGGGATGGAGGGAAGGATGGATGGATGGATGCCTAATCTCCCTTTCTGCCCCCATTTCAACCTTCAAACAAAGACAAAAGATTTCCAGAGATGAATGACCATCTCTGTTTTTTAAAGCCAACAGCTTCCTTAGGAAGAGATGATGAAAATACCATGTCTTCCAGTGTTGGACAAATCATAAATATCTCAAATTGTAGTGAAGCTCTGCCACTTACTAGGTACGTGACCTGCAGTGAGTCGATATGACTCTCTGAGCATCATTTTTCTCATAAGTGGTCTCTAAGAATCCACACAGTGCAGACATCATATAATATCATGAATGGTTTATGTGCATGAGTGTAGGCTCATATTTATACATTATAACCAGGGCCCAGTTCATTAGTTTTGTTCATGCCAACTCTCTTATCATTATTATTCCGCAGCCTGTTATTGTATATTGATGACTCTTTACTTCTACACAGTACTCAAGCGTTTATAAAACACTGTGATGTCATAGCTACCACTTATTTAATGCTTATGTGCTCTCTCACAGGTCCTCACAACTCAGTGAGTAGGTACTTCCAATCCTGTAGCAGTCATATATTCCCCCCAGTGATGCTGAGTAACAAGCAAGCACAAAACCCCCAGAACATTTAGCAATAAACATTTATGTGGGGTTCAGCCAACCAAGGTGAGGCTCATCTGATTTTGCTGCCTTGCTCACGAGCCTGTGGGAAACTGCAAGTTATCTACACAGCTTTGCTGATTTTGGCTGGACTCACTGACACATCTGGGGGTTGGCTTGATGTTGGCTGATTTAGGATGGCCTCTGCTGGGATGCCTGGGACAACTCAGGCTCCACAACATGGGCCTCTCCTCCTCTAGCAGGATTGCCTGGAAATTTTCCCATGGCAATTGCACAAACACTTTTGCAGACCTCTGCTTGCATAGCCTCTAACATTGCTTTGGCTAGAGCAAGTCACAAGACCCACACAGATTATTTAAAAGATGGGAGGGACTTCCTCGGTGGTCCAGTGGATAAGACTCAGCACTCCCAATGCAGGAGGCCCGGGTTTGATCCCTGGTCGGGGAACTAGACCCCGCATGCATGCCACAACTAAGAGGTCACATGCCACAACTAAGAGGTCCACATGCCACAACTAAAAGATCCCGCGTGCCACAAGGAAGATCTCACGTGCCACAACTAAGAGCCGGTGCAGCCAAAATAAATTAAAAAATAAACAAAACCAAATAAATAAACAAAAGATGGGAAATACACTCCACCTCTTTTATAGGAGGAATTGCAAAGGCTGTTATTGGTTGAACTGTGTCTCCTTAAAATTCATATGTTGAAGTCCTAACTTCAGAATGTGACATTCAGTCCTATCTCAGAATGTGACACTATTTGCAAATAGAATCTTTACAGAGATAATCAAGTTAAAATGAGGTCTTTATGGTAGGCCCTACTCCAATGTGACTAGTATCCCTATAAGAGGCAGCAATTTAAACACAGACTAGGACACAGGGAAGGAAATGTGGAAAATGCCACCTATAAGCCAAGGAGAGAGGCCTGGGACAGATTCTTCCTCACAGCCCTCAGAAGGAACCAACTCTGCCAACACCTTGATCTCAGATTTCTGGCCTCTAGAACTGTAAGATTATAAATTTCTGTTGTTTAAACCACCCAGCCTGTGGTACTTTGTTAAGGCAGTCCTAGCAAACTAATACAAGGGGTAAAGAATGAAGGTAGGGACTTCCGTGGTGGCAAAGTGGTTAAGAATCCGCCTGCCAATGCAGGGGACACAGGTTCGAGCCCTGGTCCGGGAAGATCCCACATGCCGCGGAGCAACTAAGCCCATGCACCACAACTACTAAGCCTGTGCTCTAGAGCCCACGAGCCACAACTACTGAGCCCACGTGCCACAACTACTTAAGCCCGTGCGCCTAGAGCCTGTGCTCCGTAACAAAAGAAGCCACTGCAATGAGAAGCCCACACACCACAACGAAGAGTAGCCCCGGCTCGCCGCAACTAGAGAAAGCCCGTGTGCAGCAACAAAGACCCAACGCAGCCAAAGATAAAAAAGTAATTAATTAATTTAAAAAACAAGAATGAAGGCATTAATGCAATCAATCCTCAATACTTTATTTTTCAGTGGGGACACTGAGGCTCAGAGAGTCTGGTTAATGCCACCCAAGAGGCATCGGAGGTGTGAGTGGAACCCAGGTCTTCTTTACCAGACATCCTTGCACCTGCCATGGAAACATTTCAGTTCCCAATACTTTGTCTTTTCCTAGGTGGCGTCCAACAGGGAGGCACCGGCACATGCAGGACACTGTTCATGCCCAACTAGGCAAGGCTGTGCATGTTGCTTCAAAGCTTCTGTTTTAATGATGTAGTAATTGTTTTTATGGCTTTCCAATGAAGTGTGCAGAGCTCTGATAGGCATCACTGGTTTCTTGAGGGCCTTTATTTGACCTGAGACTGTACAGAGCTTCTGATAGATACAAAAAGGCGTGTGAGGCAAAGAGGAGAAAATTCTGGTCAAATATTTTTCAAAATATTTTTTGGCTAATCACTCTACACATTTGAGCCACCAACTACAACTGCATCGAACATACTCAATTATTTGGGATAACTTTGAAGCCACTGGAATGATTTCTTTGGACAGAATAAAATGAAAGGAAAAGAATTGGGTCATTAATTCACGTTATCAGTCAGGGTTCTTGAGACAAAAAGAACCAATAGGAGAGAGAGAAAGAGAGAAAGAAAAAGAAAGGAAGGAAGGGGGGAGAGAGGGAGAGGGAGAGAGAGAGAGAGAGGGAGGGAGGGAGGGAGGGAGGGAGGAAGGAAGGAAGGGAGAAAGAAAAAGAAAGAGAGAAAGATTTATTATAGTTATTGGCTCATCTGATTATGGGGGCTGAGAAGTCTGCCATCTGCAAGCTGAAGACCCAGGAAAGCCAGTGGTGTAGTTCAAAGGCCCCAGAGCCAGAGAGCTGATGTATAGATTCTAGTCCAGGTGCACAGGCCTGAGATCTAGGAGTGCCAAGGGCAGGAGAAGATCAATGTCCCAGCTCCAATAGTCAGATAGGGTTAATTCAACCCTCCTCCACCGGTTTATTCTATTCAAGCCCTCCGTGGATTGGATGAGGCCCACCATGCTGGGGAGGGCCACCTGCTTTACCTAGTTCACCAATTCGAAAGCTAATCTCTTCCAGAAGCACCCCGACAGACATAACCAGATAAAATATTTAGCCAGCAATTTGGGCATCCCATGGCCCAGTCAAGTTGACACGTAAAACTAATATTTACTGAATACCTACTACGCGCCATGCACTGTTACAGCTCTTAGAATACAGACATGAGTGAGGTACAATCCACACACACAAGAAGCTTCACTACCTCATTCACTGTTCACTCAACAAATTCTAATTATGAGCATCTACTCAGATGAACAAGACACACATGGTCCCTGCTCTCGTGGGGTCTACAGGTGAGCTGGTGAAACAGGTATTGGATAACTGATGGCATAATTAAGCAATGACAATAGTGATGAGCGCTGCAAAGGAGAAGCTGAAGTTGTTAATGACTGTGTGACAGGAAGACCTGATCTATTTATTTTGGGGGGAGGGGAGGGAGGGTGGAGGGATGAGGAAAGACTATCATTAGGAAATGAGGTTTGAGCTGAGATTTTTTTTTTTTTTTTCTTTTTTTTTTGCCATGCTGAGCAGTGAAAGCACAGAGTCCTAACCACTGGACTGGCAGGGAATTCCCTTGAGCTGAGCTGAGTAGGGATTAGCCAAACAAAGATAGTGGAAACTTCCTCCTGAGAAGGAGAAAAGAAGCTGCCCAGACACCCAGGAGCTGGGCTGGTACTTACTGTCAGCTTGGCTTTGGTGTTGCGATGAGCCGTTCTGCTGGCACTCACGGCCAGGGCTTGGCGTTCTCCTGTTGAAGATAAACAATTGCACAGAACATCAATATCAGACAAGGCCACTCTGAGTCCACAGGGGAGCAAGACAATGGAACACAGACCAAACATGAACACCGTCCAAACAACAAAAATGACCAAAATTCCCCTTCCCTGTCTAATATGAGGGGCTGCTGCTTCTTTACCAATTTCCCACATGAGCTGAATCAGCCTTTTCTCCCTTTCGATAAGATTTATTAAGATGCCCAGTCATAGAATTACTCCCACTTCCTGCCAGTATCCAGTCCAGAGCAAAGTCCCAGTTCTTTAAACCCTCCCCAAATCACCCAACCTAAGTCCAAATCCCATACTAAGTCCTTTTTAAAACCTTCTTACTGAGATACCCCACAGCTCCCATAGTGCCTCTCCCCACTCACTGCAATGAATACTAATCCCAATTTGTTCAACTGCGAGTGTGTTCCTGGTGGTCTTTAGCTGAAGGGCATTGACACTTGTTAAATCTGGATGTTTAATTAATATTTATCATAGACAATGTATTAGTTTTACAATAAATTTAAGATGGAATTGTTTTTATGTGCTGTATACACACATTCACAGTACACTGAGAACCTTTTATAATTAATGTGTCTAGTATATCTTTATTTAGATTCGAAGCATAGTTTATTATCTTAAATCATAATGAAGGCTTAGAGTTCTCATAGCTCTGCTTTCGGCAATCTGTAGTTGTCACTTTTCTTCAAGTCCTAACCTGTGTTACTAATGATCTGGGAGAATCCATAGTGACCTTTGGCCTTTGGCACCTTGACCTTAACTTGACCAAGGCAGAACTCATTAATTGCTTCTAAAAACCCGGCTGACTGGAAATTTAGAAGAATTTATCCTATAAATTCACTGGCACAAAAATCCAAAGACATACACAGAGACATCTATCGCTTCGCTGGCAATAACAATAACCCCCTCCCCCCCAAAAACTGGAAACAACCCAAATTTCCATCAATACTCAGCTGGCTAAATGAATCTTAATACACACACCTCTACAGTGGAATACTACATAGTCATTAACAATAATGTTGTAAATATACATTAATTGGTTTGGAAAGATGCAGATAATATACTGTGGGGAAAAAAGTTGTAGAATAGTATAATCCAAGATTAATACACTCACTCACACACACACACACACACATACACACACACACATTTTTCTTAAAACATATTTTTATACCATAGGTAAAAGTGGGTTACTTCTGGGGATTGGGATTGAAGACTTTTATTCCATCTACATGTTCAAAAGTCATGTTGTATTGCTTTTACTTTTAAAAAATGCATTTTTTATTTGTCCCATTTGCTGTATTCGTTTACCAGATTCACCAACCACACAGTCCCCATCTAGGATCTTATCTTCTTTTCTTGTCACGAAACCCAGCCAAATGCTGAGCCAAACATTTCTATCTCTGAAACACTTCTCAAAGCTTCACCATACCCTTCCTTCTGCTCTAGGTCAGGCTGACCTGTCAGTTCTCCCGGACTCTACCTCCTCACTGTATACTCTGTACTGCCACAGGGGACTCTTTCTAGCATACATAACCATAATCTTCATTCCTCTGCCCCAAAACCTTTGGCTCTGCTGGACCAACAGAATAAGCTTCAAACTTTCACTGTGGACTCCAAGATTCCATTTTAGCTCCACTTTACCATTTCAGGCTTAAGTCAAGCATCCAAGGCATCCTTCACTCACATCCCAGACACAGCAGCATTAATGGATACCCTGAATTTGAACCTGCATTAACATACCTTCAAATCTTTGCTCACGTTGTTCTCTCCTTCCCCATGCCCCTTCTTTTAAATTACGTCTTTTAAAATACAAGAGTCTTGGGCTTCCCTGGTGGCACAGTGGTTAGGAATCCGCCTGCCAATGCAGGGGACATGGGTTCGAGCCCTGGTCTGGGAAGATCCCACATGCCGCGGAGCAACTAAGCCCATGTGTCACAACTACTGAGCCTGTGCGCCTAGAGCTCGTGCTCCACAACAAGAGAAGCCACTGCAGTGAGAAGCCCGTGCACCGCAACGAAGAGGAGCCCCCGCTCGCCGCAACTAGAGCAAGCCCATGCGCAGCAATGAAGATGCAATGTAGCCAAAAATAAATAAATAAAATAAATAAATTTATTAAAAAATAAATGAAATAAAATAAAAGTGTGTTGACTTACATTCGACACTGTAAATGTTTTTTCTTGCTTGTACTACAAGGTAGCCTAACATGATTGGAAAAATGCACAGATTTTGAGTCGACCACCTGGGATGAAATCTCAGCTGCCACTTACTCTGTGACATTTACTTCACTATTCTGTACCTTGGTTTCCTCATCTGTAAAATAGGGATAATAATAAAACCAGTTTCCTAAGCTCACTTTCACAAAGCATAGAAGTACTGAACACAGTAAACACTGGAAAAACGGTAATTATTTTGATTATTGGATTCTAAGGTGACATTATTTTCCGTTGCTCTTGAGAAGCTGAAACTTCTAAATTAAATGCTCCCCTCCCAAAGCTACTAGCCTTTTGAGTTCTTATGACTGCTTTTTATGTATAACTTTTTTGGCCTTAGTCTCCATACATAATAGTTAAGAGCTTAAGCTCTGAAGTCAAACTTTCTGGATTCATGATCTCGACTGGATTCAAGGCAAGCTTGGGCAGAATAACCAAGTCTATGTGCCTCACTTTCTCCATCTATAAAGTGAGTGAATAATATTCTTGCCTCATAACGTTTGTTTTGAAAATTAAATGTGATCATCTCTGGAAAGTGCTTAACGTGGTGCTAGCACATAGTAAGCACTCAATAAATGTTAGCTAGTATTATTATGAGAGAGAGAGGGAGAAGGAGAATATACTCAGGATAGGTTTAAAAAGGTGGAATTTAGAGACTTCCCTGGTGGTCCAGTGGTTAAGACTCTGCGCTCCCACTGCAGGGGGCACAGGTTAGAACTCTGGTTGGGAAACTAGATCCTGCATACCCTGTGATGAAGCCAAAAAATAAAATAAAAATTTTAAAAATTATTAAAAAGGTGGAATATATTTTAAGGACCCAGACAGAAAAATAACGCTGCCTCAGGGATTCTCAGCTAAGCACTACCGACACTTTGGGCTGGACTGTTCTTTGTTGTGGAAGCTGTTCTGCATCCCCAAAATAAAGGATAGAACATTTAAACAGCATCCCTGGCTTCTCCCTGAGACAAGAAGGAAGCGGGCAGGGCACAACTGCTAAAAGAATGAGGAGTCGGAATCAGCCGTTGAGAAAAACTGGACGCGACAAAAAAAAAAAAAAAACCGCTTAGAACCAGCTACACCCAAGATGGCGAAAGATCTGACTTCCAGTTGACCTTGAGCCTCATTATATGCTTATTGTAATATATTAGCATACTAATGACACACCCACCAGTGTGCTGACAGGCGCCATGACAGTTCCAAGGCTGACGATAAAAGGCCAAAAAGCAGGCAGTGGCCCAATAACTGGAAATCCCAGCCCCTTCCCCCAAACAGAATATTCCTCCTACCTGTTAGCATATGAAATTACCAAGCCCATAAAAACTAACCGCTCCCACACCCCCGGGGCAGTCTCACCTTCTGAGAGGGTCCCAGTTCCGCCTATGGTATGTGTCTCTCTCCAAATAAACTTGCTTCCATTTTACTTTGGCTCACTGCTCTTGAATTCTTTTCTGTGTGAAGCCAAGGACCCTCACTCGGTGGCCCATCCCGAGAACTCCCCAGAGACCTTGGACATGACCATTCTCTCACTCCCCGCTTCTCCTGCAAGATCCCCACTAGTTGCCAGTAGCAGCCCCTTTGCCCAGTCCAGTTGTAATAATCAAAAATGATTCCAAACATTGCCAAATACCCCTTGGGGAGGGGAGGGACAAAATCATTTTCCGTTAAGAACCACTGGGCTACCTTCACAGGACCCAGAAAGTTGTTGGCCCATACGGCTCTGTCCTCTTGGCTTCTTTCTACCCTTTAAATTGCTCTGCAGGGACTTCCCTCAGGGCGCAGTGGTTAAGAATCCGCCTGCCAATACAGGGGACACAGTTTCGAACCCTGGTCCGGTAAGATCCCACAGGCCGCAGAGCAACTATGCCCGTGCGCCACAACTACTGAGCCTGCGCTCTAGAGCCCTCGTGCCATAACTAGTGAACCTGCGCTCTAAAGCCCGTGCTCCACAACAAAAGAAGCCACCGCAATGAGAAGCCTGAGCACCGCAACAGAGTAGCCCCTGCTCGACGCAACTAAAGAAAGATCACGTGCAGCAACGAAGACCCAACGCAGCCATAAATAAATAATTTAAATTGCTCTGCAAATCAGCTTCCTCTGCAAGTTTTGCTCTTCTGCCCCCCCATAACTTAAGCCCATCTGGGCTTTAGTTTGCCATTGAAACAGGAGGGAAGGGGCAGGGCACAACCTTTTTTTTTTTTTTTGGCTGTGTTGGGTCTTCGTTGCTGTGTGCGGGCTTTCTCTAGTTGCTGTGCGCGGGCTTTCTCTACCTGTGGTGAGCAGATGCAACTCTCTTGTGGTGTGCGGGTGTTGCAGAGTGTGGGAGTCTCATTGTGGTGGCTTCTCTTGTTGCGGAGCACGGGCTCTAGAGTGCAGGCTCAGTAGTTGTGGCGCACGGGCTTAGTTGCTCTGCAGCATGTGGGATCTTCCCGGACCAGGGCTCGAACCCATGTCCCCTGCCTTGGCAGGTGGATTCTTAACCACTGCACCACCAGGGAAGCCCAGGGCACATCCTTTAAAAGGTTGACAGAGTCATTGAGGATATGACAAAGACTGGTTAGAACCGTTAGGTCCAAGATGGCGGAAGACTGGACTTCCAGTGGACCTCGAGCCTCATTATACACTCATTGTAATACATTAGCATGCTAAATGACACCAGCGCCATGACAGTTCTGAGGCTGACCATCAAAGATCAAAAAGTGGGCGGTGGAGGGACTTCCCTGGTGGTCCAGTGGTAAAGAATCCATCCTGAAATGCAGGGGATATGGGTTCAATCCCTGGTCGGAGAACTAAGATCCCACATGCTGCAGGGAAACTAAGCCTGCGCACCACAACTACAGAGCTCACCTGCTCTGGAACCCATGCACTACGAGAAAGAAAACCCACATGCTACAACTAGAGAGAAGCCCGCGTGCCACAGCGAAGAGCCTGCATGCCGCAACAAAAGATCCCACATGCCACAATGAAGATCCCACGTGCCGCAACTAAAGACCCGATGCAGCCAAAAAACAAAACCAAAGTGCCGGTGGCCCAATTCCTGGAAATCTCCGCCCCTTCCCCAAAATAGTTGGAATAATCCTTCCACTTGTTACCCAGCCCATAAAAACTAACCACCCCATATTTCAGGGCCCCTTGCCTTCTGAGACAGCCCACACTCTTGGTGGAGTGTGTTTCTCCCAAGGCCATTTTCACCTTTTGAGACAGACCACATTCTGTCCACAAAAGGTGTTCTCTCTCTAAATAAATCCACTTCTTACCTATCACTTTGTCTTTCACTGAATTCTTTCTGCAATGAGACATAAAGAACTCGAGCTTCTGTAAGTCCTGAGACAAGGTATGTGATCTCGATTAAAGGACAGTGGGTTTAAGTCCCAATCTGCGTTGTGCAGTTTCACTGTGATACCAACGTTGGCCCATGCATTCCCATGCCGTTAACAGCTCCAACATGGCTGCCTTCCATTTCCCTTTATGCAGTCTCAAGAAACAAAGACTCTATTTGGCTAAACTATAGTCAGGTGTCAACCTCTAGTCCAATCGGCTGTGACCAGGAGAAAAAAGGCACCTGGAATCAGCATGGGAGCCCTGGGTTCCACACTTTCAGCAGGGATCCTGGGGTGCTTCCAAGGAAGGGGTTGTGGCCAGGTCAGGAATCCCCAAACCTGTTCCCATAGCATCTGTCTTCTCCCTTTTCCTCAGATGGTTTTCAAATATGACCCCCGCTGCCAAGGAGCCTGCCACCACCCAAAAACTTCTATCAAGTTTTTGCTTCTGGTCAGTCACGGGCTTTTTAGCACTGTTTTCAAAGAATGAACAGGCTTCAAATATGGGTTCCAGACAGTAGTCAAGACATTTATTTGGCTTCCTACGAGACCTTTCTTAACTCTTTTTGGCTTTTCAGAACTGATTCAAGTAATTAAGATTGCAAGACTAGTGAGATATCCCTGTGTGTCTTAAAGAGAATCAGAACACGGCACACAAAATATGCCACTTTGGCATAAGGATTGTTTGGAGTTGTAAGCAATTAAGAAGCAGCAAACAAAGAAAGAGCTCCTAGGTCTCCCCCCCATTTACATAGAAGTAGAACATAAATTTCCCTTTGTGAAAGTCTTCCCCTCCTGTCTTCTATACCAGAAGAAGGCGAAACAACCATTATCACTGGAGATAGAACTTCAGCATGAAAATGGGTTTTTACTACAAAAAAACTTTACTAAAATAACTTATCTTCCATTAGTTCCCCCACATATTTACCTTCCCACAATTTACTACCCCTAAAAGTCCAAACCCCTTTTCCTTTGCCTTGTTACTTCTCCACAAATGTATTGCCTTTTGTTAAAATGGTATATAAACTGCCCAGATGTAACCACCTTCTTCAGTCTTCATTTCTTTTCTAAGAAGGCCTCTGTGCATGTTTTAAAAAGAATTAAAATATTAACATCAAGTAAAATCTGTTCACCTCTTCTCCTGTTAATCTGTTTTTTGTCAGTCTAATTTGCAGGCCTCATGAACAGAACCTAAGAAGTAGAGGAAAGGATTTTTTTTCCTTCCCTACAGTATTATAAACACATTAGACCAATGTGATTTCTTAGCTTTGTTGAAACAAAGATCTTTTGGAAGATAATAACACTTTTAAGTTACATACAACTTCAGAGTGGTTGATGGCCCTCAAGCCACTTCTTGAATCCTGTAAGATTTTATATATGTATAGAAATATAATATAAAAAAAAGAGAAATATAATATATATATAAATCAGTTGAACATATATTGTATCCAGTGTATTTGAATGCACACACATTTACCTTATATGAATTCAATTATGAGAAAGAGAGAAAAATTTATCCTGCAGCTCTTAAAACCAATCACACTAGAATTTGTCCTCAGTGCCTCATAAAAAGGAAGGTCACAAGCAAAATGCAAAGAGAAACAGAAACAAGATAACTTATCTCTTGCCTTTTGCCCTTGTAAAGACCCAGGGCAATTTAAGGTAATTTTTGCCCTAAGCATTAACACTAGAGCCTATCCCTTTAACCTCTCATTCAAGACATAACTCTGCAGTAACTCCCCTACATACAAACCTTCAAGTTGCAAGATTTCAAAGACGGGAATGTGCCCCTGTATGCCAGCTGTTGTACTGTACTACTGTACTTTTCAAGGTACGGTACTGTAAGATTAAAAATCTTTTATTTTTTGTTTGTTTTTTATGTATTATTTGTGTGAAAAGTAATATAAACCTATTACAGTACAGTACTATATAGCTGATTGTGTTGGTTGGGTACCTAGGCTAACTTTGTTGGACCTGTGAACAAATTGGACTTACGAACGTGCTCTCAGAATGGAACTCGTTCGTATGTAGGGGACTTACTGTACAGGTTTTCCATATCAATGGTTTCCATGTCAGCCATACCCATAGGTGGTCATAAAAGCAATTTAATGGGTCATGACCACTATTTTTTAAAAAATTAAATAGAAAATATCAGAGGGCAAGGTTCACAATATGATGATTATTTCATTAAAGCTTTGCTTAATTTTTATAGTGTGTGTGTATGTGTTTCTTACTCTGGTCAAAAATGTCTGAAAGTCACTGTTCTATAGTCTGTGCTGTCCCATATTGGTAGCCAGTAGGTACACGTGGCTATTAAGCACCTGAAATGAGGTTGGCCAGAATAGACATGTGCTGTAAGTGTAAAATACATATGGAATTTCAAAGACTCAACCCAAAAAAGAGAATCACGATAAAACTAATAATTTTATAGTGATTACATGTTAAAATATAACATTTCACTTTGGATGTATGACGTTGAACAAAATATTAAAATTGTAAGCAGATAAGGTAGGGGGTCCCTGGAGAAAGAAAACCAGGCATGTCTTTCTTGATATAAGAGAAGCCATTTTTGGCCTAAGCAAGTTGTGATCTATGGCTGGCCTCAATCCTTGCCCTTGAATAGGTCTCAGTAATTAATGACCTTAAGGGAACAGAAGAATGCAGAAACAGGCAACTTATCAGGCAAGAGAAGTAACAACAGCAAAGATAATATATCAGTTGTAAAGACTCCCAGTTCTGTTTCAATGGCAACCACCAGATAACTGGCATCTAAGGGATGATGATGTTGACCTCTTCTGACCCTTTTAGTGACTTCAATCAACTAAAGCTTGTACTCTGTGGACGACCCAGGTCCCTTCGTGAATATGCAGGTACGCTTAGCTTAAAACTTGCCCAATATTGCTGTTCAGGGAGACAGTGTTTGGGGAAAGATCCCTGCTGTCCTCCTTACTTGCTGCAAGGATAATAAATCCTTCCTGGGTTTCCCTGGTGGTCCCGTGGTTAGGACTCCACGCTTCCACTGCAGAGGGCACAGGTCCAATCCCTGGTCGGGGAACTAAGAGCCTACATGCTGTGTGGTGCAGCCCCAAAAATGAAATAAAATAAAAAAATAAATCCTTCCTTCCCCCCATCTTTGTTTCCTTTTCTTTTTTTTTTTTGATCAGCAGCTAAGTTTGCCATCAGTTTTATTTTTCCCCCCCATCTTTGGCTTGTTTGTGTCTTTTGGCTGGACACCCACCAAGAGGCAAACCCAGTTTACAGGTGACAAAATTAATTTCACATTTTTTTTTTACTGTTATAATGTGGCTACTAGAAAAATTTTAATTATACATGTGGTTGTCATTGTATGCCTGTTGGACAGCACTGCTCTATATGTTTTGGCCAAGTATTATATGTATATACATGTGTGTGCACAAGATATATCTATAATCTGGCTTGTATCATCTTTCCACAGCATCTATCACCATCTTATTACCAAACACTTAGAGAGAACTGTTCAGTGTCAAAATGAGTGCCAGCCTTTCAATGTCAGCTGAAAGGGCTGCCCCCATCATCTGAAGCATCCTCTTCCAAAGCAGAGAATACCTGTTGACTCAGTCTGACTCATCTGCCTGACTGACCTTAGTCTGATGTTGCAGCACCTTGGCAGAGATGACAAACCTCTTGAGAATGTTTTTTTTTTCCTCTTAACCTTATTAGTTCAGAAAGGATTATAACCATCCTGCCAATGGGTATGCTCTCCAAATGACCACACATCCTGGATCAGGCAGGAAATGACTGCTTATCTACTTCCTGTGTTCTCTGTAAATCTCTCCACGTATCAGCTTTACCATTCCTCATATTCTCCTTCCCTCTCCTAGCTCAGGATCTTGTTATCTGTCAATCATAATCTTGATCTTTCTACTTGTCAAAGGTGTGCTAGAATGACCCCCGCAACACACACACACACACACACACACACCTGCCACTCCCTGTCACTCCTGATTAGTTCTAGCCTCTATGGAGCCACTCGTTTTCCCCGAGCTTGACTTCTTCTACATCCAATACCTCTATATCATATTAATCTAAGAATTCTTCCCTTCCTTCAGGTTAGTAATAGTAATAATAATAAGCTGTCTTTTATAGAGTACTTATCTTCAGACACTATATTACACATTTTCTCTCATGTAAACATCACAATAATTTTGTTGTGTTGTGAATACTTCTCCCACTTCATAAATGAGGAAAGTTTGCCTTATGAGGTGACCTGAATTGTAAGATCCATGATGTCTTGTTCACCATATACCCAATGTATACAACAAGTGCCTGATACATACATGTAAATGCTTAATAAATGTCTGTTGAATAAATAAGTGAATGAATAAATGGTGGCACACACCACTTTCTACCTTAACTTATAGTTGTGTCCATGTGCTAACAACCTTATTATGAGTTCCTTGAGGGCAGGATTTAGTTTTGCATTTCCTGTGCTTGCTAGCATAATACCTGCCACAGAGTGGACACTCAGAGATATATCAAACAAATTTAAAAAATAAATGATTAAATGAATATCATAGTCCCACAACTTCAGAATATGGCATTCCCTTGCTAAGAATCGTTCAGTGACTCCCTATTACCCTTAGGCTAAGGCCCAAGCTATTCTTCATGGCCCACGAGGACTCCCTCACCACTTGAGCCATTCATTATCTCTTGGAGCTCCAGCCACAAGCTCTTCAAACTTCTTTCAGCTCCTCAAATTCGGACTTAGGTTGAGGGCCAGAGCTTCTACTTCCCCTCTCAGGGCCTTTCACCTGGCCATTGTCACCTGCACCCAACCCCACTGCTACCCCCTCCACATGGCCAATTCCCCTCAGAGAGATCTCATTGTACCCTGTACTTTGGCTTTGTAGTGCTTATTGCAAGGATAACTCAATAATTGTGTTTATGTTTCTTTTATCTAGTGTTTATTTCCTGAAACACCCCATGAAGTAAGGAGTATGTCTGTTTTGTTTATCACAACGTACCAGTGTCTAGCCGAGACAGGAAACCACTGGCCCACACATGTTTTTTGGCCTACCCTCCAAATGTTATAGATATGTGATATGAATTCATTACAAAATTTTAAAAATATGTATTTCACCAAAAATTCTGAATTTATGACTTCTCTTGGGGGAAAAAAAAAAAAAATCCAAAGACCCAGCAGTACTGCATATATGAGTCAGGATAGGCAAGCAATGCAACAGTAACAACCCCAGAGGACTGGATTGTCACTCACACCACAAGTCTGACGTGTGAGTTCCATCTGGAACATTGACAGTCATTGTAGCTGAAGGAAAAGTAGACCTAGCAAACCATGCTTATCGCTCTCACCCAGAAGTGACACGCACCTCTTCCACCCACATTTCATTGGCCAAAGCCAGTCAACAGCATGGAGATACATAATCCTGCTGCAGGGAGGGCCTTGCCTCCCACGGTGACAAGAGACTCTCTGCTCTGCTGAGGGACTCAGGGATACGGAGGATATGGATTTCCTACTTCTTTCGCGCTTGCTTTCTTCATACTGTAAAGGTATAAGCAACCCAAGTTTTTCTCTATTATCTCTAAGAGGTCCTAAGATGCTGTGATGAGGCATCTGTAATTATCTGCAAAACAATCTCTTGTCCAATCTGCAACGCTTCTGCTAATTTCCTTTCGCCAGGCTACTAGATTTCAGGTTATCTCTTCCTACACACAAACACCAGTGCTCCCATGTGGACACTTGAGGGGACATCATTCCATTTTTAGCCAGGTTCCAGATCGTCCCCCTTTTCTGATTCCCATCTGTTGACAACTCTCTCATGTGTGTGTGCATGTGAGTAAACATACACACACATGCATTTATGAACGCCTATGTAAATTTCATTATTTCTTCCAATGAACATTTAATACAATGTTAGACACCTGGGGTAAAACGACGAGCAAGATAAGCAAGGACACTAGCCTTCTGGATCTCAAAAGTCCTAAAGGAAAGACAGCAGCAATCACAGGAAATGGTTATGATAAGTTCTACCATAAAAGAAGTTCAAAGAGCTACAGGAAGCCTGAGCCCAGAGCCAGAAGGTTCATGGACCACTTCTCAGAAGAAATGACATTCAATCTAACACCTAAAAGTTGGTAGTAATTAGTGAGGCAACTCCAGAAAGAGGGAACAACTGTGAGAAGACCCAGAATCCAAAGAGAGCACTGGATCTGTAAGAAACAAATGAGTTCAGCGCGGCCGGGACATGAGTCGCAGGAGACATGATGGAAGCAGGTGGGGAAACACAGAAGAAGCTAACGAGGGATGCAAGCGCCAGACCTTATAAGGCCTTCGGTGCTCCGTGAAGCAGACAGAATTTAATTCTGGGTGAAACAGGGAGCCAAGGCAATGAAGGCTTTCAAGGTGTGATGTGTGATCCAATTTACATTTGCTCCACGCGGATTTTCACAACGGGCTGGCACTGGCCCATCAGAGTGGATTCAGACAGGGTCCTGTAGGCACCCTGCTCTTATAGGCATCTACCCATTGGCCGCTGAAGGTCTGAAGTGTCCCGGGGGAGAGGCTGGGCTGCCTGGAGGACAGGGGACTCAGGACAGTGGCTTTTTACCACTGTATAGTGTTAATTTACCACTTCATTAATTATACTCATAAATATCTAAAAATACACATATGAGGAAGATGAAGAAAATATACACCAGCAAAAGTTACCTTTTAGGATAACAGGATTAGTGGTCTAGTTCTTAAGTATTTTAATTTTTAAACAGCCAGCATGGCCATCCTGAGGTATAACAGCTAAATACATGTGCTAATGTCTACACAGAACAAATTAGCCAGGATGATATTCAGGAAGATTAACTGATGCTCTTTCCCCCCACCGCCAGTATGTCCTATTATCCCATGGCCGTTCTCTATTTATGGCGTCAGACCATGAAAGCAGAAAAACGGCTTTTAAGTTTCAAAAGACCCAACCTTGAAGGGACTCAGGCCAGAGGAAAATAAACCCAAAAAAGCAGACCAGGGAGCTCTTGCCTTCAAAATGAGATAAAAGAGGAAAGGAACTGGAGAGAGTGTGGGCACTGGGGAGTACCTGTCCCCCAAGGGGTGCTGTCAACAGAAACCCCAGTCTGGAATCCGAATGCTGGAAACCTGTGCTCTGAGCAGTTCACGCAAGAAGCCAGCAAGGATCCGGCAAGAACCCAAGAGAGGAAATAGGATCCAGGCACGTGAAACAGCCCTCCTCCCACAGAGGACTCCACGCCTCACCCTCTCCCCATGACCCTGACACCGATGTTATTTAAGCCTCCTGGAACTTGAAAGAGTCAGGCTCTCAGAACCCAGCTATAAGAGATGTTCTTGGAACAACTGGGGAGTTCTGAATATGGACTGGATTTTAGATGATATTATGAAATTACTGTGAATTTCCTTAATGTGGTAATCGTATTGCAATTATGTAGGAGAAAGTCCTTTTACTTAGGAAAATCAGGCTGAACTGTTAAGAGGTAAAATACCATAACTTCTGCAACTTATTTTCATATAATTCAGTGGGGAAAATACACAAGTACATAGGGGGGAGAGAGAGAAAGCAAATCCAGAAAAATATTAAGAACTAGCATAGAAAGGGGGGCATATGGGTATTCACTGTGCTAGTGTTTCAATTCTCATAGGTTTTCATTTTCCAATAATAAACTTCTAAAATAAAATTTTATAGTAAAATTCATAATTGCTGAATGCCAGAAGTCACAAGGAAAATGTTGATCCAATAATACCAGTTTTATGTATTTATTTATTTATTGGCTGCGTTGGGTCTTCGTTGCTGCGTGCGGTCTCTCTCTAGTTGCGGCGACCGGGGGCTACTCTTCTTTGCAGTGCGCGGGCTTCTCACTGCAGTGTTTCTCTTGTTGCAGAGCACGGGCCCTAAAGTGCACAGCCTTCAGTAGTTGCAGCACGCGGTCTCAGCAGTTGTGACTCACAGGCTCTAGAGCACAGGCTCAGTAGTTGCGGTGCATGGGTTTAGTTGCTCTGCGGCCTGTGGGATCTTCCCAGACCAGGGCTCAAACCAGTGTCCCCTGCATTGGCAGGTGGATTCTTAACCACTGCGCCACCAGGAAAGTCCTCAATAATACTAGTTTAAAATGTGTTAAGAAGCACAAAGAATCGTTTGTATTAAGTATATTCATAAATTTGTAAAAACTTATACACATGAAAAAGATAAAGAAGGTGCAAATAATAGTTGTTAAATTAGAATGGTGGGGGCTTCCTTGGTGGCACAGTGGTTAAGAATCTGCCTGCCAATGCAGGAGACACGGGTTCGAGCCCTGGTCCAGGAAGATCCCACATGCCACGGAGCAACTAAGCCCGTGTGCCACAACTCCTGAGCCTGCGCTCTAGAGCCTGCAAGCCACAGCTACTGAAGCCCGCATGCCTAGAGCCCGTGCTCCGCAACAAGAGAAGCCACTGCAATGGGAAGCCCATGCACCACAACAAAGAGGAGCCCCTGCTTGCTGCAACTAGAGAAAGCCCACGTGCAGCAACGAAGACCCAACGCAGCCAAAAATAAATAAGTTAAATAAATAAATTAAAAACAAACAGCACCAGCTTTTGGGGAAAAAAAAATTAGAATGGTGGGATTATCTGTGGCCTTTCCCTCTATTTCTCACCCTTCTGTGCTTTTATAATATTAAAAATTAATTTTAGATGTTAGCTTAAAAAAAGATGGGTGAAGAGAAGAGATCCTGAATTGACTGCAATTAAGTATCTACCACCCAACATAATGAGAGTTCAGAATATAAATTAAATTGAATTATGGGAAAGTAAGAAAGGTACTGTTATTCCTGGGTTAGTGAACCAAGAATTTACACAGGTCAGGTGTGCTAGTTGCACACAACAGAAACCAACTCTGGCTCCTTTCAGAGTTCTAGGGATGGTGGAGAGCTTACAGAATCACCTGGAAGGCTGGAAAGCCAGGCCTGGCAAGTGGGCAGGCATAAAGGCAGGCTGACCAGCAGCCACTGACAAATTCAGGTGACAAGAACAGCTCAGAGAGGACAAGACTGCAGCAGACACTGAACAGAGGGTGCCACAGCTCAGACGTCCGTCCCTGCTGGCCTGGGCACTGAATGCTGCCTCTGGCCCCACCACTGGCCTGCAGAAGCCTGCTGCTGCTCCTGCCTTCTCCAAAACACATCCTCTAGGGCCCATTTCTGCGTAACACAGCTCCCAGTTCAACCTATCACACACGTTACATCTAATTGGTCAAGTCTAGGTCACATGCTCACACCTGAGCTGGGAAGACCCTGGGAAGGCAATTACCTCATCTTTGGAGCTCCTACAGCACCAGGAAGGCCCTAGTCTTAGGGGGCTAAGACATACAATGGGACAATTTCCAAAGATCAGACAGAGATTCTAATATTGGGCACCAAAAAGTGACAAATGTCACCACACAGTTGTTCCTGCTACAACTGGACCAGGCACTAAGTAAGAGAAAACAAGACTAAGATTAGGCCTTTGTCCTCAAGGAGCGACTTTGATAGTGGATATTATATCTTATTCTTCTTCGTTTTTTGTTTGTTTTTAATAAATTTATTTATTTATTTATTTTTGGCTGTGTTGGGTCTTTGTTGCTGCACGTGGACTTTCTTTAGTTGCGGCGAGCGGGGGCTACTCTTCGTTGCAGTGCACAGGCTTCTCATTGCAGTGGCTTCTCTTGTTGCAGAGCTCCGGCTCTAGGCACGTGGGCTTCAGTAGTTGTGGCATGCAGGCTCAGTAGTTGTGGCTCATGGGCTCTAGAGCGCAGGCTCAGTAGTTGTGGCGCATGGGCTTAGCTGCTCCGCGGCATGTGGGATCTTCTCAGACCAGGGCTCGAACCTGTGTCCCCTGCATTGGCAGGTGGATTCTTAACTACTGCACCACCAGGGAAGTCCCTTATTCTCCTTTGTTAACTGTAGTGTTTGACAGACAGTAAACACTCAGTAAATGTTTGCTAAATAAATAAAAACAAATGAACAATCTGCCCCAGACAAATCAAACGACCCTTTGCAGGCAGGGGACTGGACAAAATAATACTCCAGGAACTTCTAGCAAGAGGATTCTTGGACTTGATGATCTTGCCTGAGACTCACAGTTTTCTTCGAGAGACTGTCTATGAACCAGAAGCTAGACTAAAACTGCACTGATGCACTAAACCTTAACAAAAGCCAAATATTAAGTTTTGTAAATGGATCCACCTAGAAAACCAGTTCAAATCAAGTCAAAATCCAAACATCTAAAACAAATGAATGAAATTTGCTCTGAGTCCCTACTTATGGCTGAATTTTCTTATCTTTTAAGCAAAAAGCCCAATGTCATTAGTTCTGGTCATACACTGGACTGTGGTGCCACGCTGGGCTAAGTCACAGCACACATCAGCATTAATTTTATAAATGTGTTCTCCCCAGCTGCCTACCTCTGAGCTTGAATCAATTTCCAGCCACAGTTTGCACATTTCATGCCAAAAGGCTGCAGTGGGGCTACTGACGGTTAGTGTGAAACCACCTGTTCTGCAGATCTTTAAACACTGGTAAGAATCATCTCTCCTTTCAACGGTTTTGTCTCAGTTTAACAAAATGCAAAGTTGCTAGATTCTGTGCAGCATCTGAACTTTTCATTAATCCACTCACTCAACAATTTGCACTGACTGCTTACTATGGGTCAAGAACTATGCTAGATGCTGGGGATATGACAGTGACTGGAGAAGATATGGTCCTTGAATTCATGTCACTTAAATTCCAGTTGGAGGCCCATAGATGAATATGTAATTACAAGATGTAATAGGTATTGGAGGTGGAAAAGTGCTATATATAAGAATGGAAGAATAACAGGAAATCTAATTTGGATTAGATGGAGTGGAATAAGGGAATGCCTTCCTGAGGAAGTGACATGTAGGCCACAATCTAAATAATGAGAAGACTTGTTATGGGCCGAGTTGTGTCCACTCAAAACTTACAGGCTGAAGCCCTAACTCCCAGGACCTCAGAATGTGACTATATTTGGAGATAGGGTATTTAAAGAGACAATTAGGTTAAAATGAGGTCATTAGCTTCCCTGGTGGTGCAGTGGTTGAGAGTCCGCCTGCCGATGCAGGGGACATGGGTTCGTCCCCCAGTCCAGGTAGATCCCACATGCCGCGGAGCGGCTGGGCCCGTGAGCCATGGCCGCTGAGCCTGCGTGTCCAGAGCCTGGGCTCCGCCAACGGGAGAGGCCACAACAGTGAGAGGCCCATGTACCACACACACACAAAAAATGAGGTCATTAGGGTGGGTCTTAATCCAATATGACTGGTGTCCTTACAAGAAGAGGAAATTTAGACACAGAGACACACACAGAGGGAAGACCACGTGAAGACACAGGGAGAAAACGGCCATCTACAAGCCAAGGAGAGAGGCCTCGGTAGAAACCAAAATGCTGACAGCTCCATCTCAGACTTCTACCCTCTAGAACTATGAGAAAATATATTTCTGTTGTTTAAGCCACTCAGTCCCTGGTACTTCGTTACAGCAGCCCTAGCAAAATAATACAAGGGTTAATCAGGCAAAAGATCAGGGTGGGGAAAAGAGAGGCAGAGGGAAGAGCAGGAAAGACAATGACCCAGAGTCAGAAAAGAGCTTTGTCCCATCAAAGAATTGAAAACCCATTAAACTTATGTGGTTGGAGCTAAGTAAAGAAGAGTCAGGAGGGGGACTTCCGTGGCGGTCCAGTGGTTAAGACTCCACGCTTCCACTGCAGGGGGCACAGGTTCAATCCCTGGTCGGGGAACTAAGATACCACAAGACCCGCGGCCACAAAAAAAAAAAAAAGGCAGGACGGACAAAATAAGACTGGAGAGGGAGGCAGAAGCTAGGACCTGACAGGTTATCCTGAAGAGCTTGACATTTTCCCCGGAATTATAAATAAAAGTCACTGGATAGTTTTTGAGGAGGGGAAAGATGTGGGTGACAAGGTTCGATTTACACTGTTAAACAGCTTGTTGTCTGGTGAGTGGAGAAAGGGCCACAGCAGGGGGATCAACCAGCAGAGAGATGATGGTGTTTGAACCAGGGCGGGAGCGGTGCAGGTGGAGAACTGTAAACAGATGTCCACTTAGAAGGTAGAATAGACAGGCTTCCCTGGGTGGGAGCTGGAGCAGAGGGAGTGGCAAGTATGGTACGTTGGCTTCTGGCTTGAGCACGTGGCAGCACTTAATAAAACAAATTTTCTTCTGTACACAGGAGCCTGGGAAGAGGGTTGGCCTTCCAATCCCTCCACCTTCTGGCCGAGACATCAGACAAGAGGTTTAACCTCTTCAGGCAAAGGCTAAGGTGCTCAGCCTGGAAAACAAGGTTCTTCTAAATGTAACCCCTACCTGCTGTCTCCCTTCCATCCACCGCCCACCCCTGACACATTCCGTGCTCTAGACACATCAATTTCTCAGTGCCCATCCTCGCTCCCTGTGTAGAGAAGCTGACACATACTCCTCCCTGAAAACCCCTGCCCACCATTCCATACCCTGTGAAAATGTAACCACTTCTCCCAAACCTTCCTTGACTCTCCTGTGTTTCCACCTTGACCCCACCTCTCCCTCTGGCAGCTGTTCTTTGTAGGTCCCTGCTCTTCACCCAAGCTTCTTGAAGAAGGCATCTATCGTCATTGTTTCCTCAACACTTCCTCCCTGATCACGCCATTGGAGGCTAGCTTCTCCATCCTCCACTCCACTAGAACTGGTTTGACCAAAGCACTAATTACATCCATGTCATCCTCTCATATAACACTCTGTTCTTTTTCTTCCAACCCCTATTCCCATTTGAAATTATATATTCATTCATGGTTTTGCTTCTAGAATTGAAGTGCCATGAATTCAAAGCTAAATCCATGTTGCTAAATCCAATGGACACTTTTGACCTTTATCTTGACCTGACTTCTCCACAGAATTTGATACTGTGTATAACACTCCTTTCTTTTTTACCATTTTACTTTGAAATTTTTCTATAGAAAACTATACAGAGCGCTTCCCTGGTGGTACAGTGGTTGAGAGTCCGCCTGCCGATGCAGGGGACACGAGTTCGTGCCCCAGTCCAGGAAGATCCCACATGCAGCAGAGCGGCTGGGCCCGTGAGCCATGGCCGCTGAACCTGCGCGTCCAGAGCCTGTGCTCCGCAACGGGAGAGGCCACAACAGTGAGAGGCCAGTGTACCGCAAAAAAAAAAAAAAAAACTATACAGAAATTGTAAGAATCGTACAGTAAATACCCACATCTCCTTCATCCAGATTCACCAATTAATTTTTTTTCACCTTATATGTTTATCCTTTGTTTTTCTGAACTATGGAAGAGTAAGTTGCAGGCATTACAACCCTTCACTCTCAAATACCTCAGCACGTTTCCTAAGAACAAACATTTTCTGCCTTAGCCCATCTGGCCTTCTATATATATATATATATATATATATATATATGTATGTATATATAACAGAATACGACAGACTCAGTGGCTTATAAACAACAGTATTTATTTCTAGCAGCTCTGGAGCTCGGAAGTCCAAGGTCAAGGTGCCGGCAGATTCAGTGTCTGGTGAGGACCCACTTCCTGGTTCATAGACAGTCATCTTCTCTCTGTGTCCTCACATGATAGAAGGGGCAAGGGAGCTCTCTGGGGTCTCTTTTATAATGACACTAATCCCATTCATGAAGGCCCCACCTCCAAATATCATCACACCAGGGGTTAGGATCTAAAATGTGAATTTTGGGGGGGCACAAACATTGTTTATAGCCAACTCTTATCTAACAGCTTATTTTAAAATTTTGTAAGGTGTTCCTATGTCCTTTTTATTTATTTATTTATTTTTATTTTCGGCTGTGTTGGGTCTTCGCTGCTGCACACAGGCTTTCTCTAGTAGCAGCGAGCGGGGGCCACTCTTCACTGCGGTGCTCAGGCTTCTCATTGCGGAGGCTTCTCCTTGTGGAGCACAGGCTCTAGGCACGCGGGCTCCGTAGTTGTGGCTCACAGGCTCTAGAGTGCAGGCTCAGTAGTTGTAGCACGTGGGTTTAGTTGCTCCTCGGCATGTGGGATCTTCCTGGACCAGGGCTCGAACCCGTGTCCCCTGCATTGGCAGGCAGACTCTCAAGCACTGCGCCACCAGGGAAGCCCCTATGATGTCTTTTATAGTGATTTTATTCTGATCTAAGATCAAATCAAGAATCATACATTGCATTTGGTTGTCATGTCTCCTTAGTCTCCTTTTATCTAGAACAGTTCCTTAGTCTTTCAAGATATAAATATTTTTGAAGAATACAGCCCAGTTGTTTTGCAGAACGTCCCTCAATTTGGGTTTGTCTGATGCTTTCTCATGATTAGATTCCGGATATGCAGGGATATTATTACAGAAGAGACGTGGTACCCTTCTTGGGGCATGGTATCACGAGACATGTGATACTGGTTTATCCCATCATCAGTGATGAACCACTCCTTCCCTGAAGTTCTCTCTTCCCTTAGCCTCTGTGGCTTTCCTCCTGCCTCCCTGGTGGATGCTTCTTGGTCTTTTTCGTGGGTTCCTCTTCCTCTGCCAATCCATAATCACTGGCTAGGCAGGTTCCTATCGTAGGAGCCTATTCTGAGCCCTTCACGATTTAAACTCTTCTAGGCAGCTTCCCGTTCTTCTGTATCCTGAATCTAATCTTCGTAACTTCAACTAACACCTCTGCATTGATGGCTCTCAAACTCTCAACTCCCCTTACCCTGGGTCTCTCTCTTAAACTCCAGACCCAGACCTGCCTACTAGACAGCTACACCAGGATGTCAGCACAATGTTCGAGACCGAATACATCATCTCCCCCTGCTCCGAGCCTGCTCCGCTCCCTCCTATGATGAATGGAAACACCCAGAACCCAACATTCAAAAAGGCACTCAGAACTTTTCCAATTTGATGATTCAGAGTCTTCCTTGCTGGACTGTCAGTGTCTTTAAATAAGAACCGTATCTGTCCTGTTTGCAACTGGGTCTCTAGAAATGCCTGACACTTGAAAATGGTAGCTATCTCTCATCAGACTCTCAGTGTCCTCATCTCAAAGGCAGAAATAATAATGGATGCCTCACAGGGCTTGGGTGAGGATCAAATAAGGTCATATATGAGCGAGTCCTTTGTAAACACCGTTTATCTCCTGGCTACTCAAAATGTTCATGAATCAGCAGCAGCAGCAGCACTTGGAAGCTGGTTAGAAATAAGCATCCTGGGCTCCACTCCAGGCTTCACCCACCTGCTGATTCAGAATTTGCATATTAATGAGATTCCCAGGTGATTTGTATACACAGTAAAATTTGAGAAGGAATTCTTAATCCCAAGCGAATTACAGACAGACGCGTCCATGGAATATACACCATTTGTTAACCTCCAGGTTGTGGTCCTTCTCACACAGGAAATCTTTCCTGATCAAATGAGAAAATGTGAGGTGAACTGGCTCAGCATCATGGAAACAGTGGGCTTTCAGAGCCTGCCTCTTGGTGCCTGCTGTCGATCTGACCGTGGGCAAATTGCTTCACCTCTGTAAACCTCAATTTCCTGGTCTCTAACATGGTTTTGAGAGGACCAACCTCCCTGACTGCTGTGATGACTGATGGAGATATTGCACAAGATCACAGACAGAGCATGGCATGTGCTGAATACTCAGCTAATCGTACTTTTTTTTTTTTTTTTTTTTTTTTTTGCGGTACACGGGGCCTCTCACTGCTGTGGCCTCTCCCGTTGCGGAGCACAGGCTCCGGACGCGCAGGCTCAGCAGCCATGGCTCACGGGCCCAGCTGCTTCGTGGCATGTGGGATCTTCCCGGACCGGGGTACGAACCCATGTCCCCTGCATCGGCAGGCGGGCTCTCAACCACTGCGCCACCAGGGAAGCCCCTTGTTTGTTTTTTAAGTAAAGAAACTCACATTCTGACAGCTTTCCATTTGCCATAAATGTGTAAAACCTGAGCTTGTCTCTGGGTTCTGCCTAAGAGAAGAATGGGAATCTCCTTGTTCTACATCCGGAACAAGTAACAATTTTCCCAGAGATCTGGATGGGTGTGCTTTTTTTAACTACCATTTTTTTAAAAATTCCTATTATGTGCCAGACACGAGTTAAATAAAGTGAAACTGTCTGGTCTTTCCATTCCCCATGGTGGTTCCAGGCCTGGAGCACATAAAGTGGGCAGGGGCTCGAGCAGCGGAACAGAAGGAGAAGTAGACAGCCGGCTGGAGGCGCAGATGGCCATGCCAGATTCATCCTGCCGAAGTTTATATCAATCTGGCTGGGCTTTTTCAAGCTTCAAACTTAACAAGCTCGAAATAATAACAATTCCCATAGCTCAGCGCCTTACCTAGATAAAGATGCTTCTCAAATATCAAGGACCTCTTGTACCTAAGATGATTGTGGCTCTTCAAAGTGAAAGACGTGCCAGCTAACAGGCAACATAAAATTACAGACGGACCTTCTCTAAAACCCCTTTGAGATTCTGATGAACACTGTGTTGTGCGACCTCCAAAAAAATAATCAGGCCCTACACACAAAGTTCTGCATACAATTTTGGGGAAGGGAAGGCTGTAGTCCTTGAAAGGAGACTCAAGAACTTTCCACTTAAAATCCCTAGATTTAAGCCACAATTGCTTCTCTTTGCGCAGATCCTTGTGTATCAGCACACACACACGTGCAAGCATGCGTGCGCGCGCGCACACACACACACTGCTTCGTCAGTCACTTCATTCACCTCTTTAGATCCAAAAGCAGAATAAATTAACATTTTCCTGACAGCAAAGTGGAGACATGTTTTGTCTAGAGGTCACGCAGATTAAATCATTAAGTGCCATAATCCACTCCCCAATAAGGCGGAAAGACTGACAGGAAAATGTGGATATAGCCACCTAAGCCCCGGCAGGAACCTGGAAATTCACATCTCAGGTGCGCCCTGACCCATGGAAATGCCCGTACACTTCAGCCTCCCTCCTGGGAAAAGTGCTTCTCTGATCTAACTGACATTGTTCACAGGAAAACACATTTTCCGTGTAATGAGATTTAAAAAAAAGAACACAAAAAACTGTATAGTCAGAATGAGCAGGGCCGCTTGGGAGCCACTAATGATTTCACTTCTCCTTTATTACTGTTTGACTAAGTAAATACTCAAAATAGGTTTTTTTAATCCAATGGTAAGGATTTTGGCTCCAAATCTCAGCAAAAGAGGGTGCAATGGTTAAAAGCATGGGACCACATGGAACCCGACTACCTCAGTTTGACTGAATACGGTCTCTATCCCTTTCTCTGAGCCTCGGTTTAATCACAAATACAGGGGAGCAATAGGAGCACCTGGACTGTTTTGCGGGGCTGTTTTGAGAGTTAAATGAGGTGATCTGTGTGAAGACCTTAGCTTAGTACACGGCGAGTACTCAACAGAACCTACACTTCTAGAACGGATGTCTTAGAACTCCACAGATGCTAACCCTAATGGTCAGAGTCCCCACATCCTACCTACTCCTTCCCCTCAAATGTTCCATCACAGGCCACAGCATCTTGGTCATGCATTGCACCAAACAGTACAGAAATTGGCAAAAACTTATGACTTTAACTTATTTGAAGTTTTTTTGTTTACTTTCTTATTGCGGTAAAAAAAAAAATGTATTTGTAACGTAAAGTTTGCTATTTTATGACCAGGTTAGTGACCAGGTTTAAGCGTACAATTCAATGGCATTAATTACATTCTCAATGTTGTACAACCATCACCACTATCTAGTTCCAAACTTTTTCATCACCCCAAATTGAAACTCTGTACACATTAAGCAGTAACTCCCTAGGCCCACCTTCTCCCCAGTCCCTGGTCACCTCTACTGTTTTCTGTCTCTGTGAATTTTCCTATTCTAGATATTTCATGTAAGTGGAATCACACTTGTCCTTCTGTGTCTGGCTTACTTCACCTAGCATAATGTTGTAAAGGTTCACCCATATTGTAGCATGTTAGCAGAACTTCATTCTTTTTACAGCGGAATGACATTCCCATTGTATGCAGAGACCACATTTTACTTATCCATTTGTCTGCCGGTGGACACTTGGGTTGCTTCCATTTTTTAGTTATTGTGAAAAATGCTGCTATGAACATTAGTGTACAAATATCTGTTTGAGTTCCTGCTTTCAATTCTTTGGGGTATACATTTAGGAATTGAGTTTAGGATTGCTGGATCATACGGTAATTCTATACTTAACTTTTTAAAGAGACACAGAACTGTTTTCCACAGAGGCTGCACCATTTTACGTTCCTAGCAGCAATGCACAAGGGGTTCAGTTTCTCTACATCCTCCTCATCTCCTGTCATTTTCTGTAATTCATTTTTGTTTTTTCTTATAAATTTCTTTATTTTTTTATTTATTTATTTTTGGCTGTGTTGGGTCTGTTGCTGCGCGTGGGTTTTCTCTAGTTGCAGCATGCGGGATCTGCTCTTGGTTGCGGTGCGCGGGCTTCTCATTGCGGTGGCTTCTCTTGTTGTGGAGCACGGGCTCTAGGTGCGCGGGCTTCAGTAGTTGTGGCTCACGGGCTCAGTAGTTGTGGCTCGCGGGCTCAGCAGTTGTGGCTTGCGGGCTCTAGCGCGCAGGCTTAGTAGTTGTGGCGCACGGGCTTAGTTGCTCCGCGGCATGTGGGATCTTCCCGGACCGGGGCTCTAACCCGCGTCCCCTGCATTGGCAGGCGGATTCTTAACCACTGCGCCACCAGGGAGGCCCCTCATTTGTTTTTTTTTTTTTTTTTTTTGTGATACGCAGGCCTCTCACTGTTGTGGCCTCTCCCGTTGTGGAGCACAGGCTCTGGACGCGCAGGCTCAGCGGCCATGGCTCACGGGCCCAGCCGCTCCGCGGCATGTGGGATCCTCCCAGACTGGGGCATGAACCCGTGTCCCCTGCATCGGCAGACGGACTCTCAACCACTGCGCCACCAGGGAAGCCCCCCTCATTTGTTTTTAATCATACCTCAAGACTGTCTCACAATACAGCAAACTTACTGTTCTAAAATAATTGAGACGTGAGTAATTCTGGTTTAGAAGTTCTCATCTAGGGACATTTTTTCCACCCAAGGAACATTGGACAACGTCTGGAAACATTTTCAGTTGTCACGACCAGGCACAGAGTGCTACTGGCATCTCGTGGGTAGAGCCCTGGGGTGCTGCTAAGCGTCCTAGATGCACACAGCAGCCCCCACAACAAAGAATTATGGCCCAAAATAACTACAGCGCCAAGGCTGAGACATCTTGTTCTAGTTTAAAAGTTAGCCTTCAAGCCAGTCTTCAAACTAGGTTCTGCAGAGGCACAGGATTCCAGAGGAAACTTGGGTCCTGTCATAAGGGAAAATACTGGAGTCCAAGTGGGCAAGGTTTCAGCACTCCACCCCCACTTCAAGGGCAACTCCTCGTACAATTATTTTACATACGGGTCTTCCCTGTAAGATTCCAAAGTTCTCACTTCTCTTTTCTACTTACAAAACACTTATTCAGGGACTTCCCTGGTGGGCCGATGGTTAGGACTTGGTGCTCTCACTGCCATGGCCCAGGGTTCAATCCCTGGTCAGGGAACTAAGATCCTGCAAGCCGCATGGCTCGGCCAAAAAGAAATAAAAATTAAAAAATTAAAAACAAATTTTAAAAACACAGTTATTCCAATCAACTTGCTTTTGGCTGCTAGTAAGAGAATGCCAAATGAAAAAATAATGACATCTCAAATTTTTAAGTCTGGTAATAATGAGGTTTAGTAGTTCAATGATACCACCAAGGACACGGGCTTCTTCCATCTCCTTGCATTATCACCCTTAATACTCTGGTTCCTATCCTCAGACTTGTCTCTTCATGGCCTCAAGCTGACAGCTTCAGATCCAGTCATCACATCCTTGCAGAGCCATGTACAAAGGCAGGAAAGGACAGTTTACTTCTTTGTACCCAAGAGGAAAATCTATCCCAGAATTCAGGCAGGAAACTTCCCTCCCTTCACCAGGTTTGCGTCACCTACTCATGCCTAAAGCAATCATCCACCAGGAGAATAAAATCACTATCTCAAGTCTAGGCTCGTCAAAGTTTACCCCTAAGGCTGGGGAGGGACCACCTTCCCTCAGCTCATGGGAGGGTGAAAATCCAAACAACAGGAGATGTTGGAGGTACTAACTAATCTGTAGGTTGTTTCATTGGTGCTTTAAGCTAGTTTACTTGTCATTTGGTTTCAGATGCAAATAACAAAAACCTGGGTTTTTTTGTTTTGTTTTGTTTAAAAAGAAGGGAATATCCAGCTCATAGAACTGAAAAATCCAGGGACAGACTTTGGGTACACATAGATATTGGTGGTCAAATGCCACCACCAAAACTTGGCAATGCTTTCTCCAGCTCTCAGTTCTGCTTTCTTCTGTATTGGCTTCATTCTCAGGCTGCCTCTCCCCTGCTGGTGAGAGCAGGACCAAAACAAATCCCCAGAACTGAATTTGCATACGCTGTGACTATTCAGGCTTGGACCACATGTTGATCGTTGAACAAATCACTGTGGCTAGGGAAACGGAATGCTCAGATTGGCCATACTCGGATCATATGGTTCCCCGCAGTGGTGGGGAGGGATGTACCATAAGTAGGAAGGGTAATGAATGCTGGGTTTGCAAAATCAATACACAGGCATTCCATAGATATATAGGGAGGAAATGTATTTTTTACCTCTAGGTAATCCAGATATTATAAAAATGCATCAGTTCATTCCACAAACATCTACTGAATACTGTGTACCAGACACAATGCACTGGGGAGGTAAATAAGACAGTCTCTTCCACAAGGAATCTAACCCTCTGCCACTAACCCACTGTGTAACCCTGAATGAGTCCGAAACCTCTCCCATTCTCCTACACAACATATGTAACAAGAAATGACTGGAGTGCCTGATTTCTGAGTTGATTTCCAATTCTGTGTTCTATTAATTCCACCATTACCTCCCTGCAAACGCCTTTGAATATTTCTTTCTAGATGCTACCAATAAGGCCAATTTGATTTCACTTGCATGGTTTGTTGCCACCACAGAGGAACAAATGACAGAGGAGTGAAATCGACTCAGAGGCCCCCTGTGACTGAAAGGTTGACCTTAGGCATCCAGAGTTCACTGACTCTTGCAGCCAGACACCTTGCGGGTGACTGAGGTGAGGAAGCCCAGTAGAGAAAGAGGGAGTGAGGAAGCCTAGCCCTGGAGAGGAAGCTCTGAGCTCCCAGCTTCCAGCCCCAACCTGGGTGAGCCACTTCCAAGCCATGTCTGTTAAAGGTGCCTGGCAAAAAGACTCATTGGTACCCTCCGCAGACGGCAAGCTAAAATTCCCAGTGGGGTTAAAGCTGACTCCTTCAGAGCGATTACAGGGCCCTGGAGGTGCTGGCTTCTGTTGATTACTCATGATGCTGGCTTGCAAGGAAATGGTGTCCGGTGCTTGAAATGTTTAGTGACCCTTAAAAGAATACCGTAGCTGAGCCCAAGTGAATTACGTCTGCTCTAACAATCCTTTATTCTTTCTCCAAAGTGATGAGCATGGTAATAAGAGGTAAGAGGCTGACAGCCCTCGCATGAGGAGTTGTGCAGGTTGGGCACTGCACGTTAGGGGCACCAGGTACACTGCAGTCTATGGAAGCCTAGGTGAGTGTTGCCCCCAAGAGTGATGCAGGGCTCAACCTGTGTAACCACACAAGTCAGTCCTTAACGCTGACACCAAAACGAAGGAGAAAAGGCTGCCATGGCAGGAATCCAGAGATTTTCAATCAACCAACACATAATTTTTATACTGACTATATACTGAAGTGATATGTATGATACATTGGGTTTGGGAATTCTCTGGCTGTCCAGTGGTTAGGACTTCACGTTTCCACTGCAGGGGGCAAGGGTTTGATCCCTTGTCGGAGAACTAAGTTCCTGCATGCCCTGGGGCATGGCCAAAAAACCCCAAAAAGATATATTGAGTTAAATGAAATGTGTTACTAACGTTAATTTCATCTGTTTCTCTTTATGTGGCTACTAGAAAACTTTAAATCACACATGTGACTTGTATTTGTGGCTTGCGTTGTATATATTTCTATTGGACCAGCCTATCTTAGAAGGTCCTCAGCAGGATTGTGCACAGTTGCCCACAGCGGTGAACCAATACCTATCACACCCTCCTCTTTCCTTCCTTTGCTTATCTCACTTTCCTACTCCCTCATTTACACTGGATCACCTCCCAAATAAACTAACTAGACCTGAATCTTGTCTCAAGGCATGCTTCTGGGGTAGACTAATAAAAAACTTACTATGCACAGGGAACCAGGCTAATATCTACCTTTCCTTATATGCAGTTTGCATATAACCAGGCAGAGAGATATAGAAACCAACACAGGAAAGGTTAAATACCAGATTTAAATAACAGAACAAGAGATGTGCATGATTACCTGCCAAGTGAGGAGTACAGAGAGTAAGTGCTAAGAGCCTGAAGGAGAAATGATATTAATATGTAGCGTGGTGGGGAAGGAGAGTTCTTCTTGGCCACACAAGATCTAAGTGCTGTGAAGTTTGCTGCCAAGAATGGGTCGTGAAATATGAAGTATGAGCAAGGACCTAGACTCAAGGAATGACTCTGGTGTTGAGGGCAATGTGCTGTGTATTTTGTGGGGAGTTCACTTTGAAATGCATTGTGTATGCGTGAGTGTGTGTGCATGTGTACAGTGGGAGTCGGGGAGGATGCTAGATCTGATTCCCTTATTTCACTCATTCCGCTTGTGAACAAAGTTGGCAAGGGGAAGTAATGCAGCCTATTTCAGAAAGCCCAAACAAAACACACTTTCCACAAAAGGATCAAATGCTCCACCCCTTTCCCATTAGCACCTTGTTTTTTTGTGACTGAGATGAGCAATTGTAAATGTCACCATAGGAGGGGCAAGCTTTCATTACTGACCATTCACTATGTGCCAGACATTGTTGAAAGAAAAGTGCAGAAAGCAAAGAGCAAATGCTATGTAGCCTTCAGGAAGAAGAAATAACCCCCTGCCACCATTCAGGCCTTTAAAATAAGCAGTAAATAAACCTTAAAAAGGTACATAAATAATTAAAGTGTCCTGAAGACTCTAGTTTTGATAGTTACCCATTCTCTTATTTGCTGTTCCCCTTTATAGGAGTTACAAGTATTTAAAAAATAAGAGTCCAGAGTTAGATGGAAATTTTAAGAGTGGGTGCTAGATACAGTATTTCCCCTGCAGAACAAACTCACCCCAAAGACTTGGGAGGGTGCTGTCCAAGGTACCAGCTGACCTCTCAGCGAGCCTAGCTAGGATTTGAACATAATTATGAATTCCCCCATAACTCTACGGAGGCAACATTTTGCCCTCAGTAAGTGGGCATCACAGTCCACAATTATATATGTACGTGTGTACTAAAGACAGCTTTTCTTTCACATATTCTTATTTTAAATGTCTTGATTTAAAGATAAGTTCCTTTAAAATGCATAAAATTAGGGAGTTAAGGTTTTCTATCAATTCAGTTCAAATGGTTGTAAAGTGTGCTTCATCTCGTAGATGATGTTCTTCCTTACACCCAGCTGAAAATCTCTCCTGCTTAGATGTGGAAGTTACAAATTCAACTGTCTACAAGGATCAGAGGGCAGAGTAAATGACTGAAATGGAACGTTTTAAATAGTAACTGACACAGCTTCAGTGTTGGGGAGATAATAGGCATGGTGGGGACTGGTTACCAAGAGAGTGTGTGCTGTCTAATGGGAGAAGCTTCTACTCAACTCCAGCCATTGTGTCCACGTAGGACAACAAACTCAGTCACAAAGTTAGCTAACTACTCAGGAGGCGCTCAAAAATCTCTCAATTAGGGCTTCCCTGGTGGCACAGTGGTTGGGAGTCTGCCTGCCGATGCAGGGGACGCGGGATCGTGCCCCGGTCCGGGAAGATCCCACATGTCACGGAGCTGCTGGGCCCGTGAGCCATGGCCGCTGGGTCTGCGCGTCCGGAGCCTGTGCTCCGCAACGGGAGAGGCCGCGGCAGTAAGAGGCCCACGTATCGCAAAATAAAATAAAATAAAAATCTCTCAATCAAAAAAAAGAATGTTTAATTCAATTTCTTACAATTCACTGTGTAAGTCAAAGAGAGCACCTGTGGGTTGGAGCTTACCCACAGGCTTCTGCTTTGCAATCTCCATTCAAGGCAAGTTCTCTTGCTTGAAATCTCATATACTCAGAAAATTGGAAGATGTAAAAACAGGTATTTTTCTTCCCTATTCCAAAGATGGAGATTGAGGTAAAAAACATCTTAGAGTAATAGACAGGAGCCAGCACCTCCACGGCCCACCAATTACCCTGAGGGAGTCAGCTCCATGCCCACTGCTAATTTTAGTTTGCAACCGCAGAGGGTACCAATGAGTCTTTTTTTTTTTTAATACTCTTCTCCACCTAAGCACTTTATTATTTTTTAAAATTTATTTATTTTTGGCTGCGTTGGGTCTTCGTTGCTGCGCGCGGGCTTTTCTCTAGTTGCGGTGAGCAGGGGCTACTCTTCGTTGCGGTACGCGGGTTTCTCACTGCAATGGCTTCTCCTGTTGCGGAACACACGTTCTAGGTGCACAGACTTCAGTAGTTGTGGCACACAGGCTCAGGAGTTGTGGCATGAGGGCTCTAGAGTGCAGGCTCAGTAGTTGTGGAGCACAGGCTTAGTTGGTCCGTGGCATGCGGGATCTTCCCGGACCAGAGCTCGAACCTGTGTCCCCTGCATTGGCAGGCGGATTCCCCTGCGTTGACAGGTGGATTCCCATCCATTGCACCACCAGGGAAGCCCACCGAGTCTTTCTGCCAAATATTTTTGGCTCTGTGGGACAGACATTCTCTGTCACAACTAATCAGCTCTGCCCTTTTAATGCGAAAGCAGTCTTGGAGTTGTGTAAATTTATGGGTGTGGCTATGTTCCAATAAAACTTTATTCACAAAACAGGTGGCGGGCTGGATTTGGTCCGTGGCTCATGGTTTGCTGACCCGTGGTTTAGAATAAAAAGATGATGATGTGTAACAGGAAAAAGCAATCTACTCAGTTCAAGAAACTGACTGCATAAACACAAACTCCTGGAATTTAAATCAAAACCCAGGACAAACATGGGAGGTGAGATACCAAAAGGACAAGTAAAATTGCTAAAGTGATTTTAGGCCACAAAGCCAAAATTCTACTCTAGTGTGTTCTTTATGGATCATGCCTGGATCAGTTCTGGATAAAGTAATGTGAACAGGAGCACGTTCAACTGAGATTGGTGATAAAAGACCCAACCAGAAACGGCTTTTGTGTTTCATCTGGTGTGTGTGCCTGCCACCTCACCTCACCCCACCCCCAATCCATTGCTGGTGGCCACTGCATGGAAAAGGATCATGAGACTTCACATGTGGACCTAGAGAGAACGAGGGCCATACTGATTAGTAATGTCTGTCATGGGTACAAAAGGGGAGAACAATGATGCGTGTGCCACATAACTGCCGTCTGTAAAACCGTATCTCATGAGGAAGGATAGGGAGTCGATAAATGGAATTTGTTGCCCCAAGTAAGTTGCATAACCCAAAATATAATTATCTTCAAACGGAAAAAACAGTACTACACTTTCTAAATATTAATCTGATCTTGCTAATGATGAGCATGACTTACTCAAAATAGTTTATTACAGCAGGCAGTAGGAGGCCGGGCTAGATCACCTCTGAATATTCTTCTCAGCCCTGCATAGGACTCTGATTTTTTTCAAGATGCCTCATTGTACTATCCCAGCTGTATTCCAGGTGGCTTAGTCTTCCCAAAGGCTTTGCTTTGAAGACGTCATGAATATTTAAACAAACTTCAGGCTAAACATTTTTCACGCTTCTCATTTCATCCACAGTCCAAAGCTGGGTTTTGTTTGGCAAGAAGGCTCATTTTTGAGATGTGTGTATGTGCACATATATGCATATAAACCCACTGGCATTGTGTTATATACACATACTCGGACCTCCAAGGTACATGTATGTAAATTCCTCCTCTTATACCTTTTTTTTTAATACATTTATTTATTTTTGGCTGCATTGGGTCTTCGTTGCTGCGCGCAGGCTTTCTCTAGTTGTGGAGAGCGGGGACTACTCTTCGTTGCAGTGTATGGGCTCTAGGCGTGTAGGTTTCAGTAGTTGCAGCTCGCGGGCTCTAGAGCGCAGACTCAGTAGTTGTGGCGCACGGTCTTAGCTGCTCCGCAGCATGTGGGCTCTTCCCAGACCAGGGATCGAACCCATGTCCCCTGCATTGGCAGATGGATTCTTAACCACTGCGCCACCAGGGAAGGCCCCTCCTCTTAAATCTTGACACTCAGCTCTGAAGTTAAAGTCTGCAGTTAAAGGCCACTGACTGTCTTCAGGCAAACCAGCAGGTATGCAGTTAAGTATGGACAGACTGATTACTTGGAAATGACCTGCTAATGTTCCCACTGCAGTTATTCATTGACTGTGACTTCAGAACCACAGTGACAGTGAGAAAGCCAATGTCCCTTTCATTGTCTTGATGAGTAAGAGTCTCAATGAGTCACAGAAGGTCCCAGAGAGAGGTGGGAGCAGGTAAGGCCTGAAGGGCTGAGGTAAAGAGGGTTGGTTAAATACACATATCTTTTTTTCTCTTTTTCATGAAATCCCATGAAGACAACTACAGAGGTGTTTTGTTGTTGTTGTTTTAGGGTTTACACCCACCAGAACTGAGAGAACAGGCAAGGAAAAAAACAAATTGCAGAAGCTGAATGCAGATGAAAAAAACAGAACAAAATCTTAAGCCAGCAGTTGATAAAGCAGAGGAACATGGATTAGCAGCACCTAATCAGAAAGGAAGATACCCCTAGAAATGAAGGTGAAGGCAGTAGGAATGGTTGAAATTCAGTTTAAGAAGCTCTGAGTTCCCGAGATCTGTCTCCCTACTTCATACAGCAAGATTGCCAAGATCCCAACCTGGCAAGAGACCAGAGATTTCTCCTCTAGAGAAGATAAAACTAAAGGTCTCTGGACGAAAGGACTCCAGAACCACGTCCTACATTAAAAAAAAAAAAAAAAAAAAGAGGGAATAAAAAATTAGAAAACAAAAATAGCTCTTAGTAAAAATATTTTTTGTTTTAATGAAAGAGCAGAAGTTAAACTCAATAGAAAGGTTGGAAAATAAAGTTAAGGAAATCACCCAGAATAGAAGGTAAAAAGATAAAGAAAAATAGGAAAGAAATGTAAATTTAAAGACTGTTATAGGAAGTCTACTATCCAAGTAACAGGAATCACTGAATGCAAGAACAGAAAAAATGGAGGGGAGGAAATCATGCATTATATTATTTACCTATTGCTGCATAAAAAAAATTACCCCAACCACACAGAAACTTATAACAAACATTTATTCTCTTAGCTAGTTTCTGAAGGTCAGGAATCCAGGAGCAGCTTAGTGTGGTAGTTCTGGCTCAGGGTCTCCTCAGAGGTTGCAGTCAAGCTGTCAGCGAGGGCTGCTGTCTCATCTGATGGCTGGACTGGGGCTAGAGGATTCTTTCCAAAGTGACTCACTCACATGGCTGTTGGCAGAAGCCTCAGTTGCTAGCTGGCTATTGGCAGGAGGCCTCAGTTCTTTACCACACGAAACTCCCCATAAGGCTTCTTCACATGGTAGCTGGCTTCCCCCAAAGCAAGTGATCCAAGAGAAAGAGAGAGCATGGCCAAATGGAAGTCATGGTGCCTTTTATAGCCCAATTTCAGAAGTGAATTATTATTATTCCCACTGTGTGCTATTGGTCACAGAGACCAATCCTGGTCCAATAATGAGAGTGAACTGTACAAGGTATGACTATCAGGAGGCGAGGACCATTGGGGCCATCTTGGAGGCTGCCTATCACATCCATGAAATAGGTATGTAGTATGTGTATATTTATGTATATGTGTATTTCAATTCTCAGAATTTGAGGACCTAAGTTTCCAGAATTGAAAAAGCCAACTAACTTAGCACAATGGGCCCACACCACAGCCTACTGTCATGAACTTTCAAAACACCAAGGAGGGACTTCCCTAGTGGTGCAGTTATTAAGAATCTGCCTGCCAATGCAGGGGACACAGGCTCAAGCCCTGGTCTGGGAAGATCCCACACACCATGGAGCAACTAAGCCCGTGTGCCACAACTACTGAGCCTGCGCTCTAGAGCTGGTGAGCCACAACTAATGAGCCCACACGCCACAACTACTGAAGCCCATGTGCCCTAGAGCCTGTGCTCTGCAACAAAAAGCCATCACAATGAGAAGCCAGAGCACCGCAACAAAGAGTAGCCCCCGCTCGCTGCAACTAGAGAAAGCCCGCACACAGCAACAAAGACCCAACACAGCCAAAAATAAATAAATAAATAAAAGAAGAAGATACACAAATGGTAATAAATAAATAAATAAAAGAAGAAGATACACAAATGGTCAACAGGCACATGAAAATCTGCTCAACAACACTTATCATCAGGAAATAAAAATCAAAACCACGAGATATTACCTCACACCTATAAAATGGTTATTAGCACAAAGACAAGAGTTAACAAGTGCTGGCCAGGATATGGAGAAAAGGGAACCCTTGTGCAGTGTTGATGGGAATGTAAATTTGTGCAGCCACTATGGAAAACAGTATGGAGGTTCCTCAAAAAAATTAAAAATAGAACTACCATATGATCCAGTGATCTCACTCCTGGGTATATATCCAAAGAAGATGAAATCATTATCTCAAAGAGATATCTGCACCCCACCTTGTTCACTGAAGAATTACTCACAAGAGCCAAGACATGAGAAAAACCTGTGTTCATTGACAGATGAATGGATAAAGAAAATGTGGTACAGGGAAGTCCCTGGCAGTTCAGTGGTTAGGACTCCACGCTTTCACTGCCATGGGCCTGGGCTTGATCCCTAGTCAGGGAACCAAGATCCCGTAAGCCACATAGCACAGCCATAAAAAAAAAAAAAAAAAGTAAAGTAAAACAAGAAAGAAAATGTGGTATATATACAAAATGGAATATTATTCAGCCATAAAAAAGAAAATCCTACCATTTGCAACAATATGAATGAAACTTGACGGCATTATGTAAGTGAAATAAGTCAGACAGAGAAAAATGCTGTATGATATCACTTACATGTGGAATCTAAAAAAGATGAACTCATAGAGTAGACAGGTGGTTGCCAGAGGCAGGGCCTAGGAGGTGGGGGAAATGGGCGAAGGTGGTCTGAGGTACAAACCTCCAGTTTATTTTGTAAAGCCTGGGGATGTAATGGACAGCAGGGTAACTATAGTTAACAATACTGCACTGTACGCTTAGAAGGTGCTAAGATCATAAATCCTAAAAGTTCTCACCACGCACACACACACACACACACACACACATAGAATGGTAACTAATAAGATGATGGATATGTTAACTAGCCTTATTGGTAATCACATCACAATACACAAATATATCAAATCATGTTGGACACCTTAAACTTGTACACAATGTCATGTATCAATTATATCACGATAAAGCTGGGGAAAAAAGTCAAATAATCAGTAATCACAATGGCTTCAGACTTCTCAAGGGCAACACTGGAAGCTAGAAAGCAATCAACAGTGCCTTCGAATTCTTGAAGGAAAATGATTTCCAAGCCAGAATTAAACCCTCCAGAATGGAAAACATCGGAAAAGAAACAACCAAATTTCAGAAGCTGAAAAGTAAATTAAAAAAAAAAATCCTGAATTTTAAAACTTGACACTGAAGAACTTGAAAATAATGAATTAGCAGCACAGGGAACCTCTAGAAATGGAGGTTAAGGGAGGGAGGGGCTGTTTGAAATATGGTTAAGTGCTAAGTACTTAGCAGGCCTTTTCAGTTCTCGAAATATATAGGCCTAAATTCTGGGCATGAAAAACGTAGTTATACCAGCCAAAGCATCAATGAAGAGAACAGAATAAAAGTGTTCTGAATCACGCTTGGTAAGTTACTGCAAGATGCGTTTTACCCAAATCGGGGAGGAAGCAGAGAAATAGGAAGACAAGAGAAACAAGAAATGGGAGATCCAAACCCAAAGAGAGGTAATGGGGAGCTCCAGGATGGTGGTGAAGCGGGACCCAAGGGACCACTGTGTGCCAGGCTGCAGGGCAACCAGTCCAGAGTGGAGGTCAGAGGTCCCCAGGGAGGATGCTTTTTGAGAGTGATGAAATGGATGGAATACCTGGCGCATCTCAATGTATTGGGAGGAACTGAGACACTCAGTCAAGGCTTTGAGGTCGAATTTACGATAGTGCACAGAAAAGCAAGCAAACACAAAACTGTTTTAAAGAGCAAGATAATTATTGACTCCTGGGGAGAACACTGTCCAGGAAAGAAAAAGCAGTCATAGTTTACAACATGACTCAGCTCTGACTAGCATTTATATAGTCATATTATTATAAACACTGAATACTGACCTAATCAAGATTATGAAAGAACTATATTCTGGGGGAGTAGGGGATGGCTTCCACAGTGGGAATTTAATAGAGAATGCCTAGAACAGAAATATCTAGCATTGGTAACAAGGAGACACAGATAGAAGTTAAATACAAAAATAATCAGCTGGTTGATTCTGGGAGGGGAAATGAAGGAGAAAACAGGGAACTACTGTGTTTTGTGGCCAACTTTGTAGAATCCTTTGACTTTCTAAACTGCACGTGCATTACTTTGATCTTTGAAAGAGATTAATATGCTGCAATGAGAAATTAGGCAATAGGCAACCATTCATTCATTCAATAAGCATTTAATGTGTGCCTACAGTATACCAGTCCCTGGGAATTTGGAGGAAAAACAAAAAATGATCTAGGCCCTTTCCTCCCTGGCTCACAGTCCATTGGGTTTCTCAGCACAGCCAGAGGGGCAACAATTCAAACTCTCCTGTAGTGAGGCGTTAATATGGTGAAGGAAAGAGACATGGACACCTGCTTGTTTTGAATTTCAAGGTCTGTGCCTAGCGGTTTCTGTTGGCTTGCCTTGGGCAAGGTTGCTGTGGGCTTAGCCTCAAGTCATGATGGGACCCAAGCAGGTGGGGCAGATGACAACTGAAGTAATAATGATCCCTAACATGGGCAGTCGGCAATGTGGGATACATTTTCTAAAGCATTAGGGCAACCGAAGGTTTGTTTCAAGCATGAGGGTCATTGGCTGGCTGCTTTGTTTGCATGACCTAATTTAATCCTCACACTAAACTTCTGAGGTGGCTACTATTAATATCTCCACCTTCTAGATAAGGAAATTGGAGCCCAGAGAGGTTATGTGACCTGCCTAAGGTCACACAGCTCATAAGCAGCAGTGCTAAACCTCAAACCCAAGTCTTGAGTCTATGCCCTTCAGCCTTACGACTGGGATTTTTCTCAGTCATTGGATTAAGAGCTGCAAGACCTGAATTCTAGCTCCTGCTCTACCAATAATCGGCTGTGTGATCTTAGGCAAGTCCCTTCCCTTCTCAATGTCTGTTTCCAGGTGTGAAAAACGAGGGGGTTGACTCAGATGACATCTAAGCATCCTCTATACTTTGGCAGTCTGCGTTAGCAATAGGGAAAGCCAATGGGAAAACGAAACACATGAATGGGGTGCAGAGGTGAACACACTTTTCTCCTCTGAGCCTCAACTGCCTCATCTGTAAAATTAGAGAATCATTAAGACACACCTCTCATGGTTGTTGAGTGTATTAAATAAGACAGCGTATGGAAAGTATTTAGCATTTGCCTGGGCACAGAGTAAGGGCTCAACCAACACGAGCCCTTATTCATTCCTACTACTCATATGCTTACAGGGCTCCACCACACTTGGATTCCTGAAAGTTTCCACTTCTGGTAAGGTCAAAGTACCATGTTTGTGGGAAGAAGGGGGGATCAAATCACAAGAAAAGGGAGTCAAACAAAATTACTGTCTGACAGGAACGTGTGCTGTTGCCCTTGATTGGTTTTGCATACGAGTTAGTTTACCAATACTTTCAGGAGCATGTAAGTGTGAAATTGGAAAGCGTCACCGCAGGACTGCCACAAGCCACTGCACTGGCGATATATAAGGGGAGGCGAGGGGAATACGCTGGGCCAGGGAGAGGGAGAAAACTAGAGAGACAGAAAGGATAGGAAGGTGAGCCCCAGGTGTGGAAGGACAAAAAGACACAGGGCTGGGGAGCAAACTGGCTTTAAAGTTCAAAGCACATTCATCCAGATTGACTGTTGAACACACACTTCTTTGAGTTTTTAAACATGTCCCCACTGTCCCACCTCTGTGCTTTCCCTCAAACCATTTCCTCTATATTATTTCCTATTCCCAGCCACGGACACTGCTCAAGGCCAGCCTAGCTTTCAGGCCAAGCTCAAATTTTCTTTTCTTTCAGAAGAAATTACAAAGCGTTCATGGTTAATAAGAATACAGACTCTGGGTCAGTGAGACCTGCTTTGGAATTGAGTTGGTTGAACTTGAGGCGAGTTCCTTCACCTCTCAAAACCTCAGCTTCCCAATCTGTAAAATGTAGATACATAGTAACAACCTCACAGGATTACAATGAATAATAAATGATGGTGTACATGAAGCCTTAACCATATGCTCAATAAATGTCAGCTGCTGTTATTTTCTCCATCACCCACACTCCTGTCCATTCCCCACACCTATTACATTGAACTAGAATTACTGACAACCATGGAACCGTGTCTGTCTCTGAATCCCCAAAAAAAGCCTAGTACGCTAGGTAACATGCAACAGATGCTGCATAATAAATATCTGAATTGAATGCAATGACTATCACATTCTCAAGCTCATGATTATTGACTGTTTCAAGTAAAAGAAAAAACATCCCAAGCAATTGGCTACAGGTGACCAAATGATCATGGCAGGGTTCCCAATCTTGTCTGGGATAAGAATGAACCTCTCTAGGAAACCATTCTGTGGCAGGGACCCTTGGGCTCCCATAATAATGAAAACAAGAACAATTAACAACTAACATGTATTGAGGACTTACTATGTCCCAAACACTACCTCTAAGGTTTACCCAAAATAAATCAGTTAATCCTCAAAGGAACTCCAGGGGCAATTCTCACCCCTACTTTACAGAGGAAACTGAGTGACCAGCTGCCCCAGTTTGCCAGTATCTGAGGGGGTTCCTCAGACTTTCAGAGCTAAACCCAGAAAAGTCCCAAGCACGCTGGAACGAGTGTGCCCTAACACTGAAGCATACAGATATTAAGTAAATGTCCCAAGGTCAATGAGTGGCCAAATCAGGATGACAAACCCAGGAGCCCCATCACCTCTACTGCAGGCACAGACAAAGGCAAAAATGAACCCACTGAGACAAATTAGCCAGGTCATCAAGTGGGCTGTCCACCAGGCTTCCGAGCACAGAGTCTGACGCAAGTAAGTACTCAAATAATTGTCCCAACCGTGTTCTAACCGTGCACTGCCCAGAGCTACCCATATGACCTTAGGCAAATCATTATCATCTCTGGGCCTCAGATGTTTTCCTCTTCAAAATGAAGGGGTCACACTAAATCAGGATGGCAAATAAATCAGCTCCCTTGCCCATGGCAGGCAAAAGTAAATGATTAGGCTACTACTTCCCACTCCACCCAGACTTGGGCCTCAGAATCCTTCTCAACCCAACACACTGGGTATTCACAACCCATTTATAGCTGATGCTTAGCATGATCTCTAAAGCCACCAGCTTTATCTTCACAGTCTGTTGGCACTCAACTAGCTTCCCAGGAATTGCTCTGGTCTCTTAGGATTTGGCACTCAGACTAACACCCAAGGATAGGGAGCAGTTGGATGGCAGCAGGATGACAATGGAAGGGCCAGTCTCCATAGACTGGGCACTCCGTGTCCAGTCCTATGCCATGTATACCTCACAGTACAGCACAGTGAACGAGAGCAGGGACTCAAGAGAGACCACTGGGCTCAGTATCCTGGCTCACCATTTACCAGCTGTGTGACCTTGGGCAAATTACCTAATGTTTCTCGATTTCCTCAACTACACAAGGAGGATTATAGTACTACCTACCTCACAGGATTATAAGGATTCAATTAGTTAATATGTGTAAAATGCCTGGCACGTAGTACACAGTAGATGTGTTAATACCAGAATTCTCAAAATCACCCTGTGAGGTGGATATTACTTAACAGATGAGGGAACTGAGATTCAGAGGGATTACGCTGCCCAAGATCACACAACTAGTTAAACAGCAAAGCCAGATTCAAACACTAATTTCTAAGCCTTTGCTCGCCACACTGCATTTCCGTAAACACTCAATGGTGAAATAAGGGATTCCTGATTAGCTGCAGGGCCTTGCCTGTACTCCTGAGGCTGCTGTACTTCCACCCTCAGCACCTGCTTGACCTCCTGACACGGCTCTCCTAGCTGGCTCTTGAATACTGCCTGCTTCAACTCCTGGACCATCCACACCTTCGGCACAGAGAGAGCAGATACCAGAAAACCAGAACACAGACTGCTAAGTCTCCAGCTCCTGGGAAACAGGGGAGAGAATCTTTACAATTCTGATTATTGGTCTTCCCCTATCTGTAAAGCGAATTCTGCTATTTTATAGATTTCTATCTTTCAGGGAATTGAGCAAATGCAGATTAGAGAAAATGTGTAAAGGGATTAAGTACCTTAGGTACCTATGCTGTATCTTATCTACCTCACTCCCCTAGGGGTCCTCCTAAACATATGTATCTCTTTGTCTTAAAAATCATAGCTATTCACAAAAATATTCTGGTTAACACTAAAGTTGCTACAGCTAATATATTTCTTGCCATGCCATTACGTCCAGAAAGAGTGAGCTGGTGCCCACGTTTCTAGTTCATTCCATCTAGTGCCTTTTTTTTTTTTGGCAGCACCACGTGTCATGCGCAACCTTAGTTCCCGGACCAGGGATCGAACCTGTGCCCCCTGCAATGGAAGTGCGGTGTCTAAACCACTGGACCGCCAAGGAAGTCCCAATATGCCTCCTTTTTAAAAGCTAGGAAAGTGCTTACCCAAAGATGGGGCTTGGAGAGTCTCTAACACTTGTGAGAGAGACCAGAAATTGGTTCCATTCTTGCTTCTGCCCAGGTTGCTGGCAGGAGCTGAGCAGGCAGCTTGCAGGTGACATAGAACCGTGTGCTCTTCCAGCCGGTGACTCCACAGGATGTGACATGGGAAGGTCCACTGACCTCCAGAGCGCAGTAATGGTACACGACGTCCAGCTCTCAGCGGCTCCTACCTCTCCTCCTCACTTTACAGACGATAGGAAAGGCAGGAAGAAAGTGAGTTGGAAAAATACAGATATGTGCTTCCCTCCAAAGTCTCTCTCGTCGCTTATGAGATAAAGTCAGCTCCATCCAGACCCATTACTCTCCACGTTCTAAACGGTTCCTTCCTTTGTGAAACTGTCATACTTGTGCCTTTTCAAAGGAAACAATCTCTTGGCCAGGGACTTGACTCTCTCAACTCTAATGCCAAGGGAGAACCCCAGAGTTATCCGGCAAGGGGAAGGGTCCCACAAAATAAGAGTGTTTTTACCTCTAAAATTTGCTCTGGATGTGTGTCCAAGAGGTGAGAACAGATAAAAGCAAACTCCCAGGGAAGCACTGGAAGAGAAAGGTGAGAATGCTGAATGTGATTTTAACAGATGAGGTTGGGAAAGGAGAGCAAAGGGTAGTAGGCAGGAAAGCTGGCTCAGATTCCAAAAGATGTGGACTTGGCCACTCAGTGTGTGACCTTGGAAAAGTTACTGAACCATCTTCTGTGACTAACAGAATCTCTTTCCTCCTCCGAAAACTGGTGATAACAGTGTATTCTCTCCAGGGTTGTCATGAGGCTTCAATGAGATGATGCAGGTGAAGGGCAGAGTGCCAAGAACTGGAGCCATTCTTACTAACCAGTCTGCCTCTCTCGGCCCATCATTTGACACTAACACTGTCTGACAGCTAACATTCATGGAGCACTTACTATGACCAGGCACAGTGCTGACCTCTGGGTTTCAAAGGAGAATTAAGTCTTGGCTTGATTATATTTGACGTATAAAGAGTACTCAGTTAAAGGCAGATACTAACGTCGAGGGCAAGCCCCGGTTAACAAACAGGAAGGCAAAATGGTTGACCTGAGTCTGCTTTTTGGCCTCTCCCACTTAGCCACACCCTTTGCTGCCAGCTCTTGCATCCCTGGTCAGCAGTCCCTAGCCTACATCAAGGACTTGGCTCTTCTAGAACAAATATGGAAGGACCCATAGACCTGAAGAGCTTGAAGGCTAAGATGATTAAAACAGAGAAAAGTTGTCGGGCTAGTAGTTACCCTAGCAAGGAGTGGTAACTGGAAGAAAGCCTACGGAGTTCATGGACGCTGGTAACGCTGTCTCTCGGCCTTGATGCTGGTTACATGGATGCTGTTGACGCTGTCTCTTGGTCTAGATGCTGGTTACATGGAGGCTGGTGACTCTGTCTCTTGGTTTAGATGCTGGTTACATGGACGCTGGTGACAGTGTCTCTTGGTCTAGATGCTGGTTACGTGCATGTGTTCACACTGAGAAAACAACTTCTACAATTAAGACTTGTGCACCTTTCTGTATGAATGTTATGTTACAATAAAAAATTATTCAGATCGTGACTGCCCCTCTCCATTATGCAAAGCATGAAGCAGCCTTTCCCAATGGGTATTACAAGTACAACTGGGTGGCAAGCACAAGACGTCAGTCCCCAGTGGCAGCAAGCGGTCTTATCATTTTACTCGCTGGGAGCTGTGGAAATACCATGATGTTTGGTGAGACTGGCAAGTCCTGCTCTCGAGTACCCAATGAATAGCATCCTCCTCATCAGACCAGTTTACCTTAAGGTTTTTCCTATCTAAGGTCAATTTTATTCACTTTATTTTTTTAATTTTTTGGCTGCATTGGGTCTTCATTGCTATGCGCGGGCTTCTCACTGCAGTGGCTGCTCTTGTTGTGGAGCACGGGCTCAAGATGCACGGGCTTCAGTAGTTGTGGCTCGTGGGCTTAGCTGCTCGGCGGCATGTGGGATCTTCCCGGACCAGGGCTCCAACCCGTGTCTCCCGCATTGGCAGGCAGATTCTTAACCACTGTGCCACCAGGGAAGTCCCTATTTACTCCATTTTTAATCAGATTCTTTTATCCTCTCCAAACAGGAGACAGCTGGCTACATTTAAGGGTCTAAGGATCACCCCTAGACCGATCTTTACAAACCTGAGAGTCAGTCTTGGACATCACTCCATATCTCACGCTTCATAACGAGCAGATGTCTAGTAGGTCCCTCCCTCTTCCCCAACTTCCTTCCTTCCCAATTGCTGGAGGAAAACCTAAAATAAATTTCAATCATTTGTCAAGTCAATGGATATAATTTCAGTAAAAATATACAGACTACGTGCTGGTTTTCTCTTTCAAAGTTTATTGTCATTAAAAAAAAAATAAAACCCTCTACTTGTTACATTCACCTCTCAGAACATTTAATGTACCAGTTAATGATGTTATTGTAAAAAAAGCCCACCAACTGCTTGCAATGGCTCTAAGTTATCATTATTATTTTTTGCCATGTTCTGGTATTATAGTGGTTTAAACTCTTTGGAAAAAAATGATGCAACATTAAGTAGCAAGATTTCAAATTCCCAGATTAGAAACAATTTTTATATCAGGAGGAATTTTAGTAAAAAATCCAATGATAAAAGGAAATGTTAATAGAAAAACAAAAATACTGTAAAAAATAGGATTCCCCCCACCCAGTCCCAAGTTAGGTTAAAAAAAAAAAATGGAACCAATCCCACCCACCCCCCCATATTTCTCTTAGAAAAGTCACCCAGTCCTAAACGCAGGGTCTCACACACCAATACAAGTAGCCTGATTTGCAGACCAGCCTCTGGGATCTTACACTGGCCCCAGTCTGAAGGGTTTTTTTCAAAACTTAAGGTAAGTTAGGTAGTTAGACTTCCATAAATACTGGTATCCGAATGAATGAAACATCCTGACTTTGGTATGGCTACAGAAATCTGGAAACTGTTCAAGAGGACACTGGCTTAGAGAGGGAGTTGAGGGAAGCACACAACAACCCCCAAGTGGAGGTAAAATAAACATTAGGCCACACCCAAAGCAAACACTGTGTGTAATACCTGAGGCTGATGCCTTGAACGAAACACACGCAAACGTTCTTGATCAGAATCACACACATACAGCTTCTTGAACAGAGTAACACACATACAGGTTCTTGATCAGATTAACACATGTATAGGTTCTTGATTGGAACTGTCTGGACCAAACTTTATCCAAGTTACCACTTGCAGGAAACAGTTTGAATTTGGTTATTTATCCAGTACCCTGGAGTCCAAGAAGAGACAAAGACGTTTTGGAAGAAGAACAGCCACCCGGGCTAAAAGCCAGGCCCCTCTTATTCTAGGAAGCTCAAAGTCTGTTTTTTCCTTCTCTCGTTCGATTTTGCCCATCACAAAAGCACCTCCATCTCCCAACAAGGGGGCTCTTCCACCCCAGGTCACCACAGGGCCCTGTCTGAGGGGAAGAACTGCTGATTTTTCATCCCTGGAGTGATTCAATAAAAAGCAAGTCTTCCGGGATCAGGAATATAATTTACGGTGCTGTGTCTCAAGTGTACTTTACGGTTTCCCTCATTTTCACTAGATCATGATTGTTAAAGGTTGTGAGGATACTGAGAAGGCAGTGGTGGGGCTGCGACCATGCCAAAGTGTGGCCTCAAACATCCTCAAATTTACTGAAAAGGGTAAAGTGCCCGGTCTTCAAATCACCAGTTACTTCATGAAAGCACAAAGGACCCCCCAGACAAGGCAAGAAAACAAGGCAACTTGCTGCTGCATCCATGCAGAAAAGCAGTTATCGATACAATCCTTCCCCCAAAAAACAAACTTTGGTGCAGTGTTAGGAAGACAAGATAATCATTAAAAAAAAAAAAATTAAAAATTAAAATAAACCACCTTCGATGGCAACACACACTAAATATATCTAAATAAATTTCCATCACAGGGCACAAGGGGATAACAAAGAGCTCCCTGATATTACGGGAGGTAACACACACCACAGTGACAATTCGATCAAGAGAGAGCCTCCCTTACAGCAAAGGCCGCCAAGAAGAAACAAAAGGTGAAGCCCCTGTTTACTGTCGATCCGGTTCACTATTGCAAATATCATAATCATGGGGGGCTGGGAGGCAGAGAAGAAACTCAGAACGCCCAGGCAATTTTGATAAACAGCATCATTTGTCCTGTTCTCTAAATGAGACTCCAACACCAGGAAAAAATGAGAGGAAAATTGGATTATAAATGAAAACTAAAATGTATCTGTACAAGTCTTTACTCTGAGTCAGTAGAGTTTGGCCTCTGTTGAAGCCAGGACTCTGGAGAAGGTGATTTACTTGTCATCACAGCTCTACAACTAGCTGTGGGGTGTGTACATCAAGAGACAACACGAAGACAATCACTTGAGACCAAGGGAATTACTTACAAAGATTTCCTAGGATGTATAAGGTCTACTGATTGCCCATAGAGATGCTAATACTTGCTCTAACCCCAAATACTTTAAACATCTTACGGTGGCAACTAGAATATTAGAAACAAAACAAGAAAATCATCAACCAGTGAGTTATTTCTCCCATTATGGGAATGAGGGAAAGGGAGCAGGGCAGGCTGTTTCACCAGGATTCATTAGGGGGAGTGCAGGTTTAGTGGCAGCCAACGGCCTTCCTCGTCTGCAACCTGGGCCAGATCTCCTAGGAGCCCGGAAGTGCCAACAAGGTTCCATGGGTTCGGAATGGCCAGGCACAACACTGGCATCAGCAGTGAGAAGAGTGCAATGCGAGTTACCAGTGAGAGTCTACAGATCACTGATGACTCCACCAACCATCTCACCTCCCCACCGACCACAGACAACCTGGATCACCAGCCGGCGGCAGGTGCCACCTCATCTACTTGGGAGCAGGAGAGAGGAGGGAATTACAAACGAAAGCTTCTGAAAATGACCGCTTCTTGTTCCAGTCTGAGCTAGAACAAATGCGTTTGAATGAACCACTTGCTTTAAACAACATTTAAAATATGGAACCTTCAGCACTTTATGATATGAAACGCCCCCTTCCCTCAACCCCATTTACTGCAGTGCACGTCGTCTCCCGGGCGAATTTTTCTGTCTTTCAGCCGGTGGAATGGATGGCATACGTCAGATGTTACACAAGGCATTCATTTCTCCGAGAAGGCTTAGAGCCAGGAGAATTAATCTCCTTCTGCTAGGATCTCTGCCCCAAGCTTCTGGGGAAATGGTGAATTGGGCTTGACAAGGAAGGTAGCTACATGATCCACTAATCAGATTCAAAACATGAAAATGCACTGAGGAGGGTACCCCTTCCCGCTCCTCATGACAGCAAGACCTACAGATAATTAAGAGAGATGTCCCTTCAAACTCAAAGGAGGCTTTAAAAAAAAAAAAAAAGACAAAGTATAAGCAAAAAACAAAGAAATCAGTAAAGCAAACTCCCAATTCTCCTGAAAGTAAAATAGTCTCATGGTGACAGATGACTGGAAGAAGTCGAGGCAGGGAAAGAATGACACAAAGGCGGGAAGTGCCTGGCCACGAGGGCGCCTTGCAGAATCCACCACAGTGTTCTCCATTTTCCAAGGCCAAGCAAGTAGCAAGTCCCAAGTTAAAAACTTTCTATTAAGAGCAAAACAAAACCAAAAACCATTCCAGAAAAGGGGTCAAGGGAAGAACAACACTGGAGAAAGTCAGGCCGCTGACCTCCGGCGGATCACGAAGAGCCCGCGCTGAAGCTGACCCAAGTAAATCCTCATCTTGGTGCTGTCGCTTGTCTTCCTCACCCAGATCTGCAGAGGAGATGGAAAAGGAACAGGATGAGAGAGGCTAATCCTGAGGGGCAAATCAGAACGTTTGCATGAATTAGGTGTAGCCAGACAGCTGGCAACCTCTTCCTGTCAACCCGTGAGGCATTCACAGGCCTTGACCTCTGGCCTCCTAAAGGCACATCTCCACTGCAGAGAGCAGGCATCACCCTTGAATTCATTTCTCCCAGCCATCTCTCTTACACCTTTGAGTAAGAAAATGGAAAGCACGGTGTTCTTGAGTTCCATTTTTGCCTTCATCTTAAAGACTTTTTTTTTTTAGACTGCACCGTGTAGCAGGTGGGCTCTTCTCTTAGTTCCCCGACCAGGTATCAAACCTGTGTCCCCTGCACTGGGAGTGTGGAGTCTTAACCACTGGACCACCAGGGAAGTCCCCTTAAGGACTCTTTTTGATATGGTATGACTACAGCATTATCAACATTCAAGACACATATATTCATAAACTTACAATCAAATTAGAAAATACTTTCCTTGCCCCTAGGGACTTCCATAGTATAGCCTTTCAATTCTCTGGTTTCCTGGCAATTAAGGCTAATGGTCATAACAGCAAAAGATAGAAAAATTAACAACAAAAGAAATGCCCACGGGTGAGCGAAGGCCCAATGAGGATGCTGAGAAGGCCAAATTAGCTTAAGACAGTCCTTCCCTCCTGACCGCATCACTCTCCCACAGATGGGATCAGATGTCTGGCACTGTACAGGGCAGATGTATTCTTCCCTAGAACTGAAAATGAGCTCTTCCAGCATGGGGCCTGCCAGAACTGCCAAGTGCCCCCAGTATGTGGCATCCCTGCAGCCAGGGAGGGCAAGGAGAGCTGCCACCTCGGTCACCTGACCCACTTGTGGGGGAGATTGCTGGAGGCCAGACACTGTGCTGACCAAACTGACCAAGCTCCCTCATCCTCAGAACAATCCTATGGAGTAAGTACTGTTATCACCTCCATTTTACAGAAGAGCAAGGCTGAGTCCACTTGTCCAATGGGAATCCTGGCGCCTGACATCAAAGCCCCTTGCTCTTCTTACCTGGTTCCCCACTTTCTCACCCCTTCTCTCATCCATGTTATTAACACGCGACCAGATGGAGACAAAAGCATAAATTTTTTAAAGATCTGCATCTCACCTATATATGCAAGTACAAGCTTACAGATACAGCTCCACCTTTGCCCATTCAGTTATCAGGTTTATAAAAAGCTTATTCAGGGCTTCCCTGGTGGCGCAGTGGTTGAGAGTCCGCCTGCCGATGCAGGAGAAACGGGTTCGTGCCCTGGTCCGAGAAGATCCCACATGCCGCAGAGCGGCTGGGCCCGTGAGCCATGGTCGCTAAGCCTGCGCGTCCGGAGCCTGTGCTCCGCAACGGGAGAGGCCACAACAATGAGAAGCCCGCGTACCGGGAAAAAAAAAAAAAAGCTTATTCAGGGCTTCCCTGGTGGCGCAGTGCTTAAGAATCTGCCTGCCAATACAGGGGACACAGGTTCGCTTCCTTGTCCGGGAAGATCCCACATGCCTCGGAGCAACGAAGCCCTTACACCACAACTACTGAAGCCTGCACACCTAGAGCCCACGCTCCGCAACGAGAAGCCACTGCAATGCGAAGCCTGTGCACCACAATGAAGAGTAGCCCCGCTCACCACAACTAGAGAAAGCCCACGCGCAACAACGAAGACCAAACGCAGCCAAAAATAAATAAATAAATTTATTAAAAAAAAAAAAGCTTATTCAGAAAAAGAGAAAGCTATTCTCAGTTTCTATTTCCTTACTGTGATTATTTAACAACAAAGAGACTTTAAAGTCAAATACACTTGTTTAAAAATAAAAACCTCACCTGAAGCTGAGCCTCTAAAGGACCTTGCAGAACCATTTTAAACTGAAAACTGACCCCAAGGAGGGCTGAAGAGCTAGTCACCAACATGCTCAGACCCACGCACCAAATATGCTCAGAGTCAAGTTATGCAGAAGCCAAGTAGCTTCAGTGTTACTTAGGATTTCACCTGAAAAAATGAGCTGGAATACTTCCAAGAAGTGAGAAATGTTTTCCCCGCTGCAAGCCTCCGACGCACTGAGGCTTCTCCCCTCCAGGAGACATGTCTCAGTGTCACCGTTTCCTTGTCAGACTTCGCTAACTATTATGTCAAAGGGTGACAATCTTCAACAGAGAGAGAGAAAAAAATCTAACTTGCATTTGTTTTCCTGAAAAGTCCTGAGGTGTCACAGAGAATAATGCATGGGTTCTGAAATTAGGTTCAGGGACGAGGAGGCCACACACCCTCTGTGCAGCAGCCCACATGGCCAGGCACACGTGTTCCACTGTGAAACTGCAAAGCCTCCTGCCAGGGCAGCGGCTCTCTGAGATGCCCTGTTCCGACCTGGCTTAGGGTGACACACAGATTGCGAGCCCAGAGGAAAATGACATTCATTTATCTGGAAGGCTCTCCCTAACTTCTAAGTTAACAATCATTTTGCTAACTAGTTGTCACATTTGAGGGCATTTTCAATTCAGGAAGCTGGGAGAATAGAATAGGCTTACGTTATTTCATAATCCAGCTTCATTAGACTTACTATGCTCTGGCATGAATAAGTTACAGAGGGAAGACACATAAAAATCAATTTCTTTGCAGACATTTGTGGACTGATAAAAGATCAAGCCAAACAGGCTATTAACGTTTTAAACTGTTTTTTGACTACTAACAATACCAGTTACACACTGCTGACACCCTCCTAAAGAAGGGTCAGCCGGAGAACTCACAGGCTAGTCACATCATCCTTCAGCATGACCCTCAGAGCTGACTTTCAACCAGACCCCATCCTATAAGAGAGACTGGAGGAGATCAGTCCCTCAGGGTAAGAGCCTGGTAGCTCATTGCTCAGAAGCACAACAGGACACGTCGGATTAGAGAGACAGCAGGTGAAGAGTAGTGTGTGGGTCAGATCAGGCCAGCACCCATTTACTGAACACTTACTGTGTGCCAGACCCTGTGTCAGGTGCCTTGTTAGATCCTCAGAGCATGAAACAAATCTGAGTGCACATGAAAGCTCGAGAGAAATAACAGCAAAGACAGAGTATGCTCCAACGGCAAGTCCCATCCTCAGCAGATGGCTGCCTCAAAAAGCAGCAGGATTTGAATACACAGACATCACACCAACTTGCCTTGTGTTCTTTCCTGCAGTCTATCTCAGTGGTGCCCAACTCAATTACTCTGCAGGGAGTTCACAAAACCACAAGGCTTACACAAACCCGCATAAACTGTAGTCATGCAAAGTAAGGAATTTTTTTTTTTTTTTTTTTTTTTTTTTTGCGGTACGCAGGCCTCTCACTATTGTGGCCTCTCCCTCTGCGGAGCACAAGCTCCGGACGCGCAGGCCCAGCGGCCATGGCTCACGGGCCCAGCCGCTCCGCAGCATGTGGGATCCTCCCGGACCGGGGCACGAACCCGTGTCCCCTGCATCGGCAGGCGGACTCCCAACCACTGCGCCACCAGGGAAGCCCAAAGTAAGGAATTTTTAAGGGTGATTTTGCCTATGTGCAATTTCAGCCTGAAAGTGCTGATTTTAGAATCTAACCCACATACAACACTGTGATTCCACCGTACTTTCTCGGTGGCACTCACATTGCAGGTCTGTCCCATTTTGCTTTCCTAAAGGGTGACAGAGGTTCAGTCTTACCTCATTGGCTCCGACAGAGCTGATCACACAACTCAATTTCTGGTTGTCCTTTGACTCCAGATAGATGGCCTGGCTCTTGTGGTACCTGCGGGAAAAAAGACACACATTTATTTTTTTAACCACTTTATTGAGGTATGACTGACCTGTGAGAAGTAGTACGTATTTAATGCATACAACTCAATGAGTTTCGGGATAAGTACATACCTGTGAAACCATCACCATCAAGGCCATAAACATAATCCACCTCCTCTCAAAGTTTTCTCCCACCCTCTATTATAACTACTGTTTTGTGGCTTTTTTTTCCTTTTGTGGTAAGAATATTTACCATAAGGTTTACCCTCTTAACAAATTTTAAGTGTACAGTATTGTTAAGGGCCCAAATTTAGAAAAGGAATAAAGAAAAGGCCACAAAGGAAGGAAGAAAAAAAAACACAACAAAAAATATAATTAAAGGAATCTTAATTTATAGTTGAGGAACAGCCTGGATTTCAGGTTTAATTTACAGGCTTCCACCCTTGGATTAGATCAGATGACCTCCTAATCTCCTTCTAAGTCTAAAAATTACATTCTTGGTTCCACTGCAGAGTGGAAAAGGGGGCCAAGGAAAAGGCTGGAAAACTCTGTATTTTAGTTTTTTATTTGAACTATATGACCCAGTTCAAAAAGTAAATTATAATTTTTTAAGTAAAACCTCTGTCCCCACTTTCTGCCTCCACCCCAAAACACTGAGGAGGGTTGGGTGGACAAAATGAACAGGTGGGCTTGAACAGACTGTCCCGTTATATATTTTCTATTTGTCCAAGTAAGTCATCAGCAAGAAGGCAAGCCAAATTCAGTCCTTACTTTGATCACTCATTCAGCAAATACTCAATCACCACTTGTTGTGTACCACTGACCACCCTGGAGGGTGGAGTGGACAGTGAAGAAGGCCACAAGGTCCCTGCCGTCAGGAGCTTCAAATACAGTGGCAGTGACAAATATGAAATAATCACACCTGGCAAGTACTAACTAGGTGAAGTTCTGACTGTTAGACTTGCACCAAAGGGTATCTAATTTGGCCTGGTCAGTCGGGAGAGCAGCTCTGAATGAAGTAGATAAGACAGACTCCCCCCTTTCAGTCCCTGCATCTATTCTGTAGTGTAGGACCACCCTCACCTTCTTCTACAAGTTCAGGGACAAGGCAGAGGATGAAAAATGAGGAAGCCAGGTCCAAAGCCCAAATGAGTCAGTAACAGGTGCCACAGGAGGAAGGAGCAGCTACTGGGTGACAGGAGTTGGAAACATCAGCTGAGCTGCTGCTGGCAGCCCTGGCCTAGGCCAGCCCAGTTCAGTCAAGATAACCTTTGGTTCATTCTGGCTGCAAAGAGTTGGCTTAACAGACCCACTAACTCATATAACTTCCACCAAAACACATCTCCCAGCAAAGCACTGCATCTAACCATTATTTCTGTGGGGGAAGAAGACAGACTCTGTTTTGCTGGTACAGTGAAATAATCCACTGCTAAGATATCACAGTAAAGGATGTACTTCACTCCCACAATGGGCTTTTTCCAGTCAAGGTTCTAAGCATTCTTTAACCTGCTACTTAGGAGCGGAAAACTCAAGTTTCCAAGTCAATTTACTTCCTGAGAACACTGTTAAAAGAAATCAAATCATAAATTCAATTAGAACAGCGAGACTGGTTTAGACCCAGCTTGAAAGCTGCTTTTGGCCAGGGATTAGTTGGTAAACTGGGTCAGAGGACCTCCATTATGCTAAATATGTAATATTACAAGGTCTGAATTAACAAAGTGCATGAAGAAAGGTTCAATTAGTTCACAGAAAACTCAAACTTGAGTTTCCCTCCCACATCTAAGCCAACCATCCTATGTAAATGGTAACGTCTTGAGTAATGGTTAGAATAAAAACAGAAGGGGAGGGCTTCCCTGGTGGCGCAGTGGTTGAGAATCTGCCTGCCAATGCAGGGGACATGGGTTGGAGTCCTGGTCTGGGAAGATCCCACATGCCGTGGAGCAACTAGGCCCGTGAGCCGCAACTACTGAGCCTGCGTGTCTGGAGCCTGTGCTCCGCAACAAGAGAGGCCACGACAGTGAGAGGCTCGCGCACCACGATGAAGAGTGGCCCCCGCTTGCCACAACTAGAGAGCCCTTGCACAGAAACGAAGACCCAACACAGCCAAAAATTAAAATAAATACATTAAAAGAAGGCTCAACATTTAAAAAAAAAAAAAAACAGAAGGGGAGAACATTCACAGTTATTCTATGGGGGTTGTGAGTTATTAGAGAGATAAAAACACAAAACAACATGCAACTAGCCTCAAGTCATCCTGATACTACTTTCTAAATAAAGAAAGGTCATGGGTGTGGTGTAGGAGTATATTACTAGTGTGGAAATGTGGTCAATATACTGCTCAGTCAAGAAAAAAACTACGTCCATTATGTCCCTGTGTGCGTAATACAACATAATACGTGTTACATGTGTATCATATACACACATATGTAAAAATTAGTAAATTTATATTAAAATCTCTATTAAGTGTATATTAAAATTTCATAAAAATATAAAGTTTTATAAAAATATAAAATAATGATATTCTTTTTATTGCATAGCCTTCTTCTTTCCAGAATAAACAGGTATTACTTGTAATCAAAAAGTAAACAGTACTTTCTTATAAGTCATGGTACTGAAAAACACCGAAGTAGCCAAAGGGCAGGAAGAAAACTTAATGTCACAAATTAATGTCTTAGTGTCTGTTAAAGACAACTCTGGGAGACAAGCCAGACAACTCTCCTGAGACGTGCTGCATTTTCCCTCAGATGCGCTCAGCACCCAAACCCCAACCCATCCGACTGGCTTTAAAGTAAACCTCAGGAGTAAACCACGCAATGTAACCTACTACCCCTGGGAAGCGGTCTGGGACCTGCACAGCTGGCCACCTCCCAAATCCGCCTGCTCTGGGACCGCCGGATGGTGGTGGCCTGAATGGCCAGCAGTGCTCCATGTGCTCCCTGGGCTCCACAGGAGAGCTCGCCAGCGTGTTTCCCAAACCAGCTGATTCCCAGGTCCTCGTGAAGCAGAGGCCCTGGGACCTCCAGCGGTTGTCAGGCACCACACAATGGTCTTGGGGAACCATTATCCCTGGATGTCAAATCTAGTAAATTACCCAAATTCCCTGGGGAAAAAAAAATAAGTCCTCAGAAATTAAAGTGCTCATGCTGGGGCGGCGGTTTCGAGATGAAACCAAAAAGTATATGACAACCGTAACATACAAATTTACTTGCCGATTTTTAAATACTAATTAAAAGGAGGGGGGGATTCAGAATATGTTTAGACACAAAAAAATGTTAAAAATACAAAAATAAAGTTAAATTAGTAAAAATGTACATTATCAATTTTTTTTTTGCCAATTAACCTGTTTTACAAGCTACAACTCATCTCTGCTGAAAAAAATACTTTAAATAGCCTCAGAGAACAAGCCCCAAATGTCAAATTGACTTTATTACTAATGGAAATCCTGACCTGGGAATCCCTACAGTTAAGTTCTTAAAGCTCTGCCTCTACTGTTAAACCTGACAAAATAGAACCACCGCTACTATTATGGAAAAAAGCAATTTCTTTAGAAGGTGGGTCAAAAAGTGGGGCAGGGAAGGGGTAGAATTTATTTAATTTTGTATCCTACTGTACTGATATTAATGTGTCATTTCCCCAAAAAAACCCATGAATACCATGTCACAACTACAGGACTTAAAGGAATCCTGATTCTAGCTGTAAAGAGTCACTGTTTTGAGTTAATAATCTCTCGTGTCAGGCAAAGGCCAGAGGGTTAAATCCACCCATGCAAGTGGGTGACTTCACTGAATTCACTTCAGCAGTGCTGGATTTAAAGTGAGGAAAGAAAAAACAGTCCACCGGCACCATCAGTGAGTTACTTTAAAATCTCAGCTACTTTCGCAGTACTTTCTAAGAAGGGTTATAAGGTTCAAATCAAAATGTGAGGAAAGCTTACAGGATATAAAATGTCTTAAAAGCAGTATAAGACCCAGGAAAAGGGAAGATGCTTATCTTTCCAAAAGAAATGTAGCTTGATAAGCGTTCAGGCCAAGATGGGAAGCCTGAACCACTCTCATTTTGCTGAAGTCATTAAAACTGAATGAAACTTGTTTTACCAGAAATACTGTTTCACCAAAATACTCCACATCACTGGAAAGAGCAGAAAGTGATTCAGCCGACCTCTCAGCCACAGGCCACAACTGCTGGAAAAGAAGGAAGAATGAAAGCCTCCAAACTGACAAGGACACAAAAGCCAAACATCAGGAGCCTGGTGAGCCGCGAGAGGCCGGTCCTGTAGAGGACTCCTGGCAAACACCTTCCAGATGCAGGGGGCGGGGGGGGGGGGGGGGACCTGCCTTTCAGCAGATGAGTCATGAACCTGACCTCCAAGGCCAAAGATGGCAAACACACAGAACACAGAAAACAACAGTCTCAATATTTAACAAGAGAGTAAGCAACTTGAAAGTCACTAAAATAGTAAAATGCTCCGAGACACTTGACAGATTTCTGCCGCCACTGGGAGAAAGACAGTGATTGTGACATTCCTTCAAAATGCTTAGGTGATCTACCACACCCCACCTGACCACTGCCTACATTATGAAACACCAGTCACCGTGGGTCCTTTCTTTAGAAAAACAAGAATTTTATTTTACCGCATTTTCATTCTCAAGACATGCCTCACAAAGTCTAAGGATTAAGCCTTAGAAGGAGGAAGATCAGAAGCAACACAATGACAAAACGAACATCATTTGAAATATCACATGGCTTTAAGACTCACAGATCCGTAAAAATGCTAGCGATAAATCTTATCATTTTTGAAGATGGTTCTTATGTGTGGGCTTGATCTTTAAAGGTTATTTGGTTTTCATTATTAGAAACATTTTTCATTTTATTTTGCCCCTCAGGGTGTTGAGCTGTCAGGGCCTGCCACCTAGTGGTGCTGTGTTCTGATAAGCTATGTTAGGACACAACATAACTGGCCTCTTAGAAAAACAGTCGTCAAATGACAGGGGCAGAAGTCACTAAGATCAGGGTTACAGGCGGCAGAGTCAAGATGGCGGACTAGGAGGATGCAGAATTCGCGTCTCCTCACAACTAGAGCACCTACCAGGCACCGGTGGGGAACATAGACACCTAAGCGGACAGGAAGAACCCCCAGGGGCCGGGTAGGACGTGGGGCATGGGGGGAGTGAAGGGGGAGGAGAAGTGGAGGCAGGACAGGACTGGTGCCCCTGAAGGGTGGCTGGGGAGGGGAAGGGATCCCTCGCCCCAAGGGGGAAATTGGGGGAACACTGGGAGGGCAGAGGATCAAAAGGGAGTGTGGGGGCTTCCCTGGTGGCGCAGTGATTGAGAGTCTACCTGTCGATGCAGGGGACATGGGTTCGTGCCCCAGTCCGGGAAGATCCCACATGCTGTGGAGCGGCTGGGCCCGTGAGCCATGGCCGCTGAGCCTGCACGTCCGGAGCCTGTGCTCCGCAATGGGAGAGGCGACAACAGTGAGAGGCCCGCATAACACACACACACACACAAAAAGGGAGTGTGGCCAGGTTCCCCTTGCCCACTTGGGCCCCCAGGAACCTGCTGAGATCCCGGGCCTGATCCTCTGCCCACTGAGGCGGCCTCCAGCCACGCGGGTCCTGAAGGAGTGGGAGGGGGGGAAGGGGGAACAAAAGTAAAGGCCAGACCTCTGGGACCAGCACCCCTGAGGGGCAGCTGGGGGAGGGGAGGAGTTCCTACACCCAGTGGGACCCATCCACGGTTAGGGGTCCAGTGACGAGGGAGACCCTGGGGAAGGGGGTGGGGGAGGCCAGCACTTTCCCTGTCTGCTTAGGCACAAGGGAGCCCAGCAGGCAGGGTCCTAATCCCCTGCCCTCGGGGCCTCCCTCTTGCCTCACAGAGTCCAAGCCCCTCCCCACACCCCCACCCAGGGCCCCACCCCTACACTGGGGGACCCCCTCCAATGCCCTGGGCCTAAACCCCACCCACACAGCCTCCCGCAGGGCACTACCTCTAAACTCAGAACTCCACTCTGCAGAGGTCCTCCTTTCCAGGAGCAGCCTCTCCCCTTGCGCAGGTCCTAAGCAGAGTCCCCCCACGCTTAACCATTGCCCCGCCTAGGCCCTGCCCCACGACCACAGTCACCCACCCACCGGCCTAGGTCCCGCCCCACCCTAAAGCCCACCCCTGCCCAAGTTCCACCCCTGCCCAAACTCCACCCCCCTAGGCAAGACTTTTTTTTTTCTGTTTTCGTCTTTTAGATTGGGGTTCTCTTTTATCTTGTTAATTCACTGTTGCTGATTCTTTTATATTTTTATTTTTCTTAATAAAGTTTTTATTTTTCGAATTTTATTATATTTTTTATACTTTGTTATTGTTCTCTCCTTTTGGCTTGTCCCCCCCCCCCGCAACCTTTTTGTTTCTTTTCCCTGCTGTGGTTTTATTTTACCTTGTTGCAGTTGCTTCAATTAAAGTTTTGTGGTTTTTTTTGTGGTACGCGGGCCTCTCACTGTTGTGGCCTCTCCCGTTGCGGAGCACAGGCTCCACAGGCTCCGGACGCGCAGGCTCAGCAGCCATGGCTCACGGGCCCAGCCGCTCCGCGGCATGTGGGATCTTCCCGGACCGGGGCACAAACCCGTGTCCCCTGCATTGGCAGGCAGACTCTCAACACTGCGCCACCAGGGAAGCCCCAATTAAAGTTTTATTTTTCCTACTATATTTTTTTATCTAATTTTATTTTGTTTTTTATTCTTTTTTATTTTTATTTTTTGCAGTACGTGGGCCTCTCACTGTTGTGGCCTCTCCTGTTGCGGAGCACAGCCTCCAGACGCGCAAGCTCAGAGGCCATGGCTCAAGGGCCTAGTCGCTCCGCGGCATGTGGGATCTTCCCGGACCGGGGCATGAACCCCTGTCCCCTGCATCGACCGGCAGACTCTCAACCACTGAGCCACCAGGAAAGCCCTGTTTCTTATTCTTTGATATTGTACTGCTCCTTTTTTTTCTTTCTTTCTTTTTTAAACAACGCCACAAAGTTTGTGAGATCTTGGTTCCCAGGCTGGAGGTCAGGCCCAGGCTCCTGTGGTGGGGGCTCCAAGTCCAAACCGCTAGACTAAAAGACAACCTCAGACCCCTGGGAATATTAACTGGAGTGAGGCCTCCCAGAGGTGCTCATCTCAGCGCCAAGAACCAGCTCTATCCAACTGCCTGTAAACTCTAGTGCTGGACGTCTCAGGCCAGACAACCAGTAAGATAGGAATACAGAACCACCATCAAAAAGAGGGAAAAAAAAAATGAAATGACAGAAAAATATGTTACAGATGAAGTAGCAAGGTAAAAACCTACAATACTAAAAAAAAATGAAGACAAAATAGGCAGCCTGCCTGAAAAAGAATTCAGAGTAATGATAGTAAAGATGATCCAAAATTTCGGAAACAGAATGGAGAAAATACAAGAAACATTTAACAAGGATCTAGAAGAACTAAACAGCAAACAAACAGTGATGAACAACGCATTTACTGAAATTAAAAATACTCTAGAAGGAATCAATAGCAGAATAACTGAGGCAGAAGAACGGATAAGTGACCTGGAAGATAAAATGGTGGAAATAACTGCCAGGGAGCAGAATAAAGAAAAAAGAATGAAAGGAATTGAGGACAGTCTCAGAGACCTCTGGGGCAACATTAAATGCACCAACAATCAAATTATAGGAGTCCCAGAAGAAGAGAAAAAGAAAGGGACTGAGAAAATAATTGAAGAGATTATAGTTGAAAACTTCCCTAACATGGGAGGGATACAGTCAATCAAGTCCAGGAAGCACAGAGAGTACCATACAGGATAAAACCAAAGAGAAACATGCCAAGACACATATTAATGAAACTATCAAAAGTTAAATACAAATAAAAAAATATTAAAAGCAGCAAGGGAGGGCTTCCCTGGTGGCGCAGTGGTTGAGAGTCTGCCTGCCGATGCAGGGGACATGGGTTTGTGCCCCGGTCTGGGAAGATCCCACATGCCGCGGAGCGGCTGGGCCCATGAGCCATGGCTGCTGAGCCTGCGCGTCCGGAGCCTGTGCTCCGCAACGGGAGAGGCCACAACAGTGAGAGGCCCGCGAACCCACCCCCCCCCAAAAAAAAAAAGCAGCAAGGGAAAAGCAACAAATAACATACAAAGGAATCCCCATAAGGTTAACAGCTGATCTTTCAGCAGAAACTCTGCAAGCCAGAAGGGAGTGGCAGGACATATTTAAAGTGATGAAGGAGAAAAACCTGCAACCAAGATTACGCTACCCAGCAAGGATCTCATTCAAATTTGATGGAGAAATTAAAATCTTTATTTTAAGAGATAAGAGAATTCAGCACCACCAAACCAGCTTTACAACAAATGCTAAAGGAACTCTCTAGGCAGGAAACACAAGAGAAGGAAAAGACCTGCAATAACAAACCCAAAACAATTAAGAAAATGGGAATAGGAACATACATATCGATAATTACCTTAAATGTAAATGGATTAAATGCTCCAACCAAAAGACACAGGCTTGCTGAATGGATACAGAAACAAGACCCCTAAATATGCTATCTACAAGAGACCCACTTCAGACCTAGGGGCACATACAGACTGAAAGTGAGGGAATGGAAAAAGATGTTCCATGCAAAAGGAAATCAAAAGAAAGCTGGAGTAGCAATTCTCATATCAGACAAAATAGACTTTAAAATAAAGACTATTACAAGAGACAAAGAAGGACACTCCATAATGATCAAGGGATTAATCCAAGAAGATATAACAATTGTAAATATTTATGCACCCAAAATAGGAGCACCTCAATACATAAGGCAAATGCTAACAGCCATAAAAGGGGAAATGGACAGTAACACAATCATAGTAGGGGACTTTAACACCTCACTTTCACAAACAGACAGATCATCCAAAATGAAAATAAATAAGGAACTACAACCTTTAAATGATATATTAAACAAGATGAATTGAATTGATATTTATAGGACATTCCATCCAAATAAATAGAATACACTTTCTTCTCCAGCACTCATGGAACATTCTCCAGGATAGGCCATATCTTGGGTCACAAATCAAGCCTTGGTAAATTTAAGAAAATTGAAATCGTGTCAAGTATCTTTTCTGACCACTATGCTATGAGACTAGATATCAATTACAGGAAAAAGCTGTAAAAAATACAAACACATGGAGGCTAAACAATACGCTACTAAATAACCAAGAAATCACTGAAGAAATCAAAGAGGAAATCAAAACTTACCTAGAAACAAATGACAATGAAAACAACACAACCCAAAACCTATGGGATGCAGCAAAAGCAATTGTAAGACGTAAGTTTATAGCAATACAATCCTACGTCAAGAAACATGCAAAATCTCAAACAACTTAACCTTACACTTAAAGCAATTAGAGAAAGAAGAACAAAAAACCCAAAGTTAGCAGAAGGAAAGAAATCATAAAGATCAGATCATAAGTAAGTGAAAAAGAAATGAAGGACAATAGCAAAGATCAATAAAACTAAAAGCTGGTTCTTTGAGAAGACCAACAAAATTGATAAACCATTAGCCAGACTCATCAAGAAAAACAAGAAGACTCAAATCAACAGAATTAGAAACGAAAAAGGAGAAGGAACAAGTGACACTGCAGAAATACAAAGGATCATGAGAGATTACTACAAGCAACTCCATGCCAATAAAATGGACAACCTGCTAGAAAAAATAGGACAAATTCTTAGAAAAGCATAAGCTTCCGAGACTGAACCAGGAAGAAACAGAAAATATGAACAGACCAATCACAAGCACTGAAATTGAAACTATGATTAAAAATCTTCCAACAAACAAAAGGTCAGGACCAGATGGCTTCACAGGAGAATTCTATTAAACATTTAGAGAAGAGCTAACACCTATCCTTCTCAAACTCTTCCAAAATACAGCAGAGGGAGGAACACTCCCAAACTCATTCTATGAGGCCATCATCACCCTGGAACCAAAACGAGACAAAGATGTCACAAAGAAAGAAAGCTACAGGCCAATATCACTGATGAACATCGATGCAAAAATCCTCAACAGGGGCTTCCCTGGTGGCGCAGTGGTTGACAGTCCGCCTGCCGATGCAGGGGACACGGGTTCATGCCCCGGTCCAGGAAGATCCCACATGCCGCAGAGCGGCTAGGCCCATGAGCCATGGCCACTGGGCCTGCGCGTCTGGAGGCTATGCTCCGCAACGGGAGAGGCCACAACAGTGAGAGGTCCATGTAACGCCAAAAAAAAAAAAAAAACAAAAAACCCTCAACAAAGTACTAGCAAACAGAATCCAACAGCACATTAAAAGGGTCATACGCCATGATCAAGTGGGGTTTATCCCAGGAATGCAAGGATTCTTAAATATACGCAAATCAATCAATGTGATACACCATATTAACAAACTGAAGGACAAAAACCACATAATCATCTCAATAGATGCAGAAAAATCTGTTGACAAAATTCAACACCCATTTATGATAAAAACTCTCCAGAAAGTAGGCAAAGAGGGAACCTACCTCAACATAATAAAGCCCATATATGACAAACCCACAGCCAACATCATTCTCAATGGTGAAAAACTGAAACCATTTCCTCTAAGATCAGGAACAAGACAAGGTTGTCCACTTTCACCACTATCATTCAACATAGTTTTGGAAGTTTTAGCCACAGCAGAGACGAAAAAGAAATAAAAGGAATCCAAATTGGAAAAGTAGAAGTAAAACTGTCACTGTTTGCAGATGACATGATACTACACATAGAGAATCCTAAAGATACACAGAAATTTCTTGCATTCCTAAACACTAATGATGAAGAATCTGAAAGAGAAATTAAGGAAACACTCCCATTTACTACTGCAACAAAAAGAATAAAATACCTAGGAATAAACCCACCCAAGGAGACAAAAGACCTGTATGCAGAAAACTATAAGACACTGATGAAAGAAATTAAAGATGATACAAACAGCTGGAGAGATATACCATGTTCTTGGATTGGAAAAATCAACATTGTGAAAATGACTCTACTACCCAGAGCAATCTACAGTTTCAATGCAATCCCTATCAAACTACCAATGGCATTTTTCACAGAACTAGAACAAAACATTTCACCATTTGTATGGAAACACAAAAGACCCTGAATAGCCAAAGCAATCTTGAGAACGAAAAACGGAGCTGGAGGAATCAGACTCCCTGACTTCAGACTATACTACAAAGCTACAGTCATCAAGACAGTATGGTACTGGCACAAAAACAGAAATATAGATCAATGGAACAGGATAGAAAGCCCAGAGATAAACCCATGCACATATGATCACCTCATCTTTGATAAAGGAGGCAAGAGTATACAATGGAGGAAAGACAGCCTCTTCAATAAGTGGTGCCGGGAAAACTGGACAGCTACATGTAAAAGAATGAAATTAGAGCACTCCCTAACACCATACACAAAAATAAACTCAAAATGGATTAAAGACCTAAATGTAAGGCCAGACACTATCAAACTCTTAGAGGAAAACATAGGCAGAACACTCTATGACATAAATCACAGCAAAATCCTTTTTAATCCGCCTCCTAGAGAAACGGAAATAAAAACAAACAAATGGGACCTAATAAAACTCAAAAGCTTTTGCACAGCAAAGGAAACCATAAACAAGACGAAAAGATAACCCTCAGAATGGAAGAAAATATTTACAAACAAAGCAACTGACAAAGGATTAATCTCCAAAATACACAAGCAGCTCATGAAGCTCAATATTAAAAAAACAAACAACCCAATCCAAAAATGGGCGGAAGACCTAAATAGACATTTCTCCAAAGAAGATATACAGATTGCCAACAAACACATGAAAAGATGCTCAACATCACTAACCATTAGAAAAATGCAAATCCAAACTACAATGAGGTATCACCTCACACTAGTCAGAATGGCCATCATCAAAAAATCTACAAACAATAAATGCTGGAGAGGGTGTGGAGAAAAGGGAACCCTCTTGCACTGTTGGTGGGAATGTAAATTGATACAGCCACTATGGAGAACAGTATGGAGGCTCCTTAAAAAACTACAAATAGAACTACCATACGACCCAGCAATCCCACTACTGGGCATATACCTTGAGAAAACCATAATTCAAAAAGAGTCATGTACCACAATGTTCACTGCAGCTCTATTTACAGTAGCCAGGACATGGAAGCAACCTAAGTGTCCATCGAAAGATCAAACAATAAAGAAGATTTGGCACATATATACAATGGAATATCACTCAGCCATAAAAAGAAACGACATTGAGTTATTGGTAGTGAGGTGGATGGACCTAGAGTCTGTCATACAGAATGAAGTAAGTCAGAAAGAGAAAAACAAATACCGTATGCTAACACATATATATGGAACCTAAAAAAAAAAAAGGTTCGGATGAACCTAGGAGCAGGACAGGAATAAAGGCACACACATAGAGAATGGACTTGAGGACATGGGGAGGGGGAAGGGTAAGCTGGGATGAAGTGAGAAAGTAGCACTGACATATATACACTACCAAATGTAAAATAAATAGCTAGTGGGAAGCAGATGCATAGCACAGGGAGATCAGCCCGGTGCTTTGCAACCACCTAGAGGAGTGGGATAAGGAGGGTGGGAGGGAGACACAACAGGGACGCGATATCGGGATATATGTATGCATATAGCTGATTCACTTTGTTATACAGCAGAAACTGACACAACATTGTAAAGCAATTATACTCCAATAAAAATGTTAAAGAAAAAAGATCCGGTTTACAGACAGAGCCAGCCTTCATCTTCCAATGTGTTATTAACTCACTGCAGCCTCAGAGGTGGAACTGATTTATTTTAGGCATCACGAGGTCTCTAAGCTTTTTTCCCAACTTCAGAAATACAATATTATAAGATTATCAACTAACACAGTGTTGGGGTTTTTTAAGAAAGTTCAAAACATTCAAAATAACCACAACTTTAATTTTGGAATTTTGGGTTAAATAAATATATTGAAACTCAAAAAAATCATATAACCATTATAAATGACAATTACAGAGATCATACAATAACCCAGAAAAACATATAAACAAGTGGAAAGGCAGTACGCAATTATGTGTCTGCCATGACTTAACCTGAGTGAGACTATGCCTGCATGTGGGCAATGAATAAAAGGAAGAAATTCGAATTTAAAGAAAAGGTGGCAGTGTCCCGGTGACTTAACACCTAGGAGAACGCCTAGTCACAGAGCAAACAGTAAATATTTGTTGAAAGAGTAAATGCATGAGTATTTGTTTTTCACATTGTTTTGCCATTTTCTTCCCAAAGAAAACGCTGGTGGTCTGAAGGTTTCAAACCGTCTTCAATCTAAACTAGTAACGTTTTAGGATACACCTCCCCTGATTATTTTTCCTGGAACACTCGTGCTGCAGGATGTTGCATGCAAAAGGGTACCTCAGTCAAATAAACAACACCTAATAACATCTCAGAAATTCACAGTGTACATTAGCATATCAGAGGACCCAGAGTGCTACAATGATGAAACCCGCTGGTCTTAGCTAACATGGCCATTCCCCCAAACTCATCTGACCACAAAATCCTTTCTTCCACAGAACTCCTATTAATTTTTGCACACAGGGGTGCAGTTAAGAGGGGGCAGAGGGGGACATAAGCCCTGATGCCAGTCTACAGGGGCACCACAAGTTCTAGTATGGTGAGAGCAGCATGGAGAGAGAAGGGGGGCCACTACTAGAAGAGCACGTTTTGGGGAAGCACTGCCTTCAGAGAGCTAAAAAGCCGTATGGATCCAAGACTCCTGACAACTTCTAAATGCTCCTCTACCTTTAGTTAAGCAGCAGCCACGCTCTGAAATAACAACTATAGACAGCCCCAGCCCTATTTCCAAATGGTTCTTTTGAGATTCTAACGAGTAATCTGTGTTTACCAAGAACATACCATCTTTTATCATAGTACAGTTTGCCATCTTCTATCCGAGCTTCAAACCTCTGGGCTGGAGACTCTGCAGGTGTGGCGGGCAAGTGTTCGGGAGAGGATGGGGATGCTGGAGGAACCAAAGAGATATTTCAATGACTAAGTGTGGCATGAGCATGCGAGTCCACCAGCTAACATGCTTTCATTGAAATACTATTAAAACGGGGGAAACAATCATGATCAAGTCCTTACAGTTGTAATAAATGGGAATTCAACAAAATTCTTGTACATCACATCTAACTGAATCCTTAAAGCAACTCTGTGAGGAAGGCAAGGCAAAGAGAAACCTCACCACACAGAAGGGAAACTGAAACCTAAGGCTCGGACAGGCTAAGGGGTTTGCCCAAGGTGACTCAGAGTAGGACTGTGGCAACACTGACCATCAGAAGCTCCAATGGCAAGAACTAGAAAAATCTCTTTAAATTTATAAAAATGGAATCATTTCTAGAAATATTTATTACAAAGCAGGGCAGGTTACTGGGCATGTATGGAATCAAGCTAACACACTGCTGATAACTGCAGTGGGTTCAAATCATCTAAATTCACACACTCACAAAACCCCCTCCCCACCAGGCCTTCAGAAACTCAGGACGTCTCTGTGGACCATGGCAGCTCTCAGAAGGTAATTATCTAGAGCGAGAAGAATCTTGTTTTCTTTCACAAGACTTGGCTGGTAGAGGGATGTGTAAGTAATCGCAGCGCTTAAAACCAAAAAAAAAAAAAAAGCCTTGTCAGTTCAGAATTCTATTCTGCAGCCTAGCAACGACCCTTAAGTGCTGCTCTAAACAGAAGCACCCCGAACACTGGGTGGGTCTCCTCTGTAAGCTGGGACTGGGAGCAGCCCGAGAGGCCATTACCAGAAGCAGCTGCGAAAAGCCACTGGGTAAGCGTGCCTCGTACTGAACTCCACAAAGCAACTCACACTGCAAAACCCTTCTGGTTTCATTTTCAGAAATGCATGTGCACTTAAATCTTATGCCTGATGCCTACAAAGAAGGAAATGTCTCTCTTAAAATAAATCCTAAGGAAAAGACAAAGTAACTTTAACATAGCAGGATTAAAAAAAAATAAATCAGGGGAGGGTACACATGAGGTCCACTCCAGTTTTCATGATGACTGCTCTTAGGCAAATGATGAACATTTTGCTTTTGAAAACTGCAACAACTTCCTGTCAGGTATTCGCATGCTTTTCCAACAATATGATAAAAAGATTGCACGAATGCCAGCAACATCGTGCACTTACCTGGTCTCTTGGGTGACTTCAGCTGTAAGAAGAACAAAAAAATCTTAGAGAAAATCATTTCAGATACAACGTAAGGTGTCAAAGGTATAAAAGTGATTTAACAAGTAGCAATGAGAACAAAATAAAGCAGAAAACCCACATCAAGCCTACGCTTTCAAATGAATCAAAAAAATCGAACTGTACCTTATTTAACGTTCTCAGATCCTCCATGATCTGTTCATCTGTTAACAAATAGTTTAGCTGGGGTGTTCAGAGTTAAAGGAACGTGTCTGAAAAGGATGGCTGCCAAGCAAATAGAAAGAAACAAAATGGTGCCAGCGTTTGAGAATCTACAAAGTGAGAGTATGTTCCACCATGTTTCTACAGTTTGCCTCTTGGAACTTTTCGATCTTCCTACTAAATGTCATGGAGCCAGGTATCTAAAAGAATTCACATCCCCCCCCATCTTACAAACTTCTATGGTAAGAAGGTGAAATGAGACTCCATAGGGAACTACAACAACAGTGAGAGCCCAGGCCACAGTAAAGAACTTCATCCTCAATCTGCGAAGTGCTTTTGTTCCAAAGATCTGAGACTTCCACACAGGTACAGGATTAATCTTGCCTAACAGCTTCAATTCTCAGTTGATAAGATGAAGGGAACGTGAAGTTATGCCCCTTCCTCGTGGCAGACAAATAACAAAACCATTTTGTACAAATGGCTATTTATTATCTCCTCGAGACGATGGAAACAACACTCCCCCATGTGTCCCCTTCCCATTCCCACTGTTATGATTAAAGGGGCTTCTTGATGTCCGACTGAGATCTTTTGCTTTAATTAAACAACAGTTTGCAATCCACTGTTTGGGGGACATAGCTGACTGAAGTACGAAAGGCAAGTATTACGGTCCTCATTTCACAGATGGGAAAATCTAAGGCACATGAATCTCCCAGTGAGTGTCAAAACCAGCACAGAGTCCCTTTCCAAATAACTGCTGTCTATAAATTCCTCCCACTCAAAGCAGTAACAATTGAGGACTCCAATCATAAAATGGCCATCCCCTACCTCCCGGATAAATACATGTGCTTTCCAGCCAAACATGACAATTTCTGAAGGACCACGGCCATGTGTATTCTATCGAATGGAAAAGCAAAGGATTCAACAGTCTAAAGGAAGAAAAGTGATTAAGGCTTGATGCAACGGATATCAGGAGCAGGTTTTCGTCTCTTGTCTGGGATGGGGACAGGATCATTTGGTCGCCTCCGCAACTTTCTGGTCATGATGGGTTTCACTTCCATAGAATCTGTGGCAAGAATGGAATGGGTGAATCTATCCAACTCCAACCTGAAGTCAGCAAGAATTTGCAGTGTAAGAATATCGGCCCCAGAGCCACCCAATCAGAAGTGTTTTATCGGGGACGTCTGGTCCACACATGGCCCGAGTCAGACACCGTATCAGACTTTCGAGAGGTCTGTGCTCAGGAGACTCAGACCTGCTGACCTAAGAGCACACCCCTCTCTGAGACACAGCCCCGCCCTGCAGCCTCCCACTGCAGCCACGGCTGGCATCTCTCTGGCTCCCTGGAAACTAGAAATTTTCCTCTCCCTCCCTCAAATCAAGAGGCCACAGAGCAGTAGGCTCTTGGGATCAGAAGGAACCTTTGGGTCTTCTCTAATTCCCGCCGTTCCCACAGAGAGTGGGTAAACCAGAGCCCACCGGCATGAAAGGCCCTTTGAGAGGCCTCTGGCCTCAGGCCCAACATTTTTACATGAGATTTACAAACCTGGGCTCTTTTCATTTTACTTTATAACCTTTTGTGACTGCTTGACTATCCAGACTGATACCCTGAGGGCTCCTGAGAAAGGCCTCCTTTCTTCCTCCTCGACTCACCCCTCACCACACACTTTTCCCCACCTGCCGCCCGCAGCGGCCACACAGATCTCTCCTCTTCTGCTCTGCCTCCTTGGAGTTCTTCTTGCTGGCCTGCTCCTTAGACACTGGTGCTCTGCGGGGTCCAGTCAGTTCTCGGCCTGGATCCCGGCGAATTTCCCGTCACCAGTTCCAGCCCCACCCACCCCGCTGCATGGCATCCCACACCCCATGATGTCACACACTCTTCTCCAGGTTCCACATGAACCCACTTCTTCCCCATGTCTCAGGCCCCAAGGCCATCTCCCCAACGACCCACCCTTCCCAGCCGGAGCCAACTGTCATCTGTGACTTGTCTTTCTTCACCCACACATCAGACCCACCAGATAATGACACTTCTGCCTGTGAACGGCCTCTCAACTCCATCCCCTCATCACACCCTGTCTCCCTCAAAGGGATCTTCGGAAGACATGAACCGGATCATTTAGCACATCACTCTTTCTATGAAATGCTTCAATGGCTCGCCATTGGCTACAGAATAAAGGCCGTGTCTCCCTTCCGGTCTCCCTCCCTTCTCCTTCCTTCACAGAGAGCCCGGGAGCAAGCTTTCAACTATTCTGTTACCCAAGGGCACCTTACTTTCTATGCCTTCAAGCCTGTGTGTGCTGCCCTCCGCCTACCCTCCTCTTTTCTGCCCAGAAACTCCTACACAACATCCTCGGAGAGCAGCTCAACACTGCCCCTGCTGTGATGGCTTCCCCGGAGTCACGCCACCTTCCCAGTAAGCAGAGCATCTGTACAAACCCCTACCACCAACCGCCAGCATCTGGGACACTCCCCCAGCGGATGCATGGATTCCACCCCAACGCCGAGCGATCGTTCTGGCGCATGGGAGGGGCTGGCTGCACGGGGTTTCCTGCAGAACAACTAGATGAGGTCAAGTCTGATGATGAGACGCAGTTAATTCATGACTACGCATCCTGTGTGCAGAGCAGACAGGACAGCCTTAGGGAATTCAACATAGCCCGTCCACCATGGCAACTCCCGAGACCCGAGAGGCCTTGGTTTGTGCGAACAAAGTCAAAAGGCATTTCTGCAGAAGAGAAATGGGCAATACTGACTTTTCTCCCCTAGGAATGGAGGTAAAGTGACCAGAACCAGTGACCTAATGAACATTCATAAAGGTGTATTCAGAAGTGGGGACGGAAGGAGGACAAACACGCACCCACCCCTGGGAAAGGGGAGCCTTCTCCCTAAAAGACATCTCTTACCCTATGCTGAGATGCCACCCTTCTCCAGTTTCTTACTGGCCGGGTGGGTGGGTATCCCTGCGGCCGCTGTGTGACATAAGGCAGGCTGCGTAAATACTCTTACGTCTCAAGTTTCCTCATCCATAAACTGGAAATATCAATAACCCACCCTCGCAGGGTGCTGTGAAGATTACATGAGATGATACATGTGAGCCCTCAACATAGTGCCTGGCATAATAAGAGTTCAATCAATGCTAGTTTTTATTATCATGTTCTTAGCCAGGAAAAAAATCATACAAAGATCTTTTTGAAAAGTCAAGGCACAAACAGCTGGAACAGAAGTGATACACCTGAAGGAAAGTGATGTCAACAGTGAGGCTTGCAACATTCAGAGCTAATTTGGAAGACCAAAGAGCACCAGAGAAAAGGCACCAAGTGTGCCCTACCCTCCGGGGTGGGAGATGCATGACGGAAGCAAGCAAAGGAAGAGATAAAAGGATTTGGGAAAAAGCCGGTCTGACCATGGCCAAAAAACTCAGAAAAAAATAACTCCATCACTCACAAAGCAGAAAGCATAATCGAATTCTCCGTATGAGACGGTGAAAATCAATCCACGTTATTGATCTAGTCACCGTAATAACCTAATCAGTTTACCCAAAAGACTACTTCAGCACAAGGAAGGTGCTCTGAAGAAGCCGCTAAAATTAATCAGCATGTCCCCATCACCAGCCAGGAGAGTGAGTGAGGAGGGAGCAGTCCTGGCCAGGGGTCCAGGTGGAGGATGTGATTCGAGGGGAAGAGCAACATGTAAGTATCACAGCCCGGAACTACACAGTAAGATTACCTACTTAACTCACTTTGTTCCAATCCCAGCCACGTATGCATGGTTGGCTTCTACGGACGATTTTTTCATAGAAAGATGGGATGTACTGACCACCTGGGTTTGAGTGCGCCTGGAAATCCTATTTCTCACCAGAAGAAACAGGCTGGCAAGCTGGGTTTATTTTTTATTTATTTTTAACATCTTTATTGGAGTATAATTGCTTTACAATGGTGTGGTAGTTTCTGCTTTATAACAAAGTGAATCAGCTATACATATACATATATCCCCATATCTCCTCCCTCTTGTGTCTCCCTCCCACCCTCCCTATCCCACCCCTCTAGGCGGTCACAAAGCACCAAGCTGATCTCCCTATGCTATGCGGCTGCTTCCCACTAGCTATCTGTTTTACATTTGGTAGTGTATATATGTCCATGCCACTCTCTCACTTCGTCCCAGCTTACCCTTCCCCCTCCCCGTGCCCTCAAGTCCATTCTCTACATGTGTCTTTATTCCTGTCCTGCCCCCTAGGTTCTTTAGAACCTTTTTTTTTGTTTAGAATCCATATATATGTCTTAACATAAGGTATTTGTTTTTCTGACTTACTTCATTCTGTACGACAGACTCTAGGTCCATCCACCTCACTACAAATAACTCAATTTCATTTTTTATGGCTAAGTAATATTCCATTGTATATATGTCAGGCTGGGTTTATTAACATCTGTCTCCTGGGAGTTTGGTCAGGAGCCCCAAGGGCTCAATCTAGGTGCACTGACAAAACCCAAACTTCTGGAACTGAAACTCAGACCTTGGAGTGTGGCCACCCTGGAGAAGGCACTCCAGCAGGAAGTAGCTTCCTCTTGGACATCATGCACCAAACACAAAGCATCTCCAACTGGCTTCAACCAGAAAGCCTCCCTAATCCAGAGGCCTATTGTAGGTCTGCTTCCTGTGAATAAGTGAGGATAAAATGTGCAGAATCTAACTGAACGTCCAACAATTAAACCAGAGGCAGGGGAGCATTCGTGACAGAAAACACCAAGCAAGCGATGAGACCAGGTGCACAACTCCCCTCCACACCACTGTGTATATGTGGCCTTGAATCGTGTAAATCCTACTGGTCTGCTCTCCAGATGGGCCTGCTGGCTAAGAAATGGGAGTACAGGATGAGGCAGTACTAAGCCACAGCCCTATGGAGACATAGTCCTGATAACGCTAATTACCTTGTAACGCACAACTATGGGGTACTGGCTGGCTTTTGGCTCTGCACTTCTCAAGGCAGAGTCATTCACTCCAATAGCCCACCCGCCTACAGGGCACAGATGCAGTAAAAGCTTCACTTTAACTTCACTTTAACATACTTGCACCATGAAAACAAACTCACACTTGTTTAGCTACTGAAAAAAAAAAATTAGTTGCAGGGATTCAAAGGAACATCCTTTTAAGTAAGAATATGACAGAAAAGCCTCAGCAGAGCCGACACTGCAGCCGATGGGCAATTACCCCCAAACCAGGGGCAGCGAGCCACGGGGCTGGACTGAAGGCCCGGACCAAACCCCAGGACACCCCACTCTAATGGCAACATCACAAATCCAGGCTGCATGGTGACCACAAACAGGGGCCTGAAGTGGGGGGTGTGGGGGGTGGATAAAAATCAGGGTTAGGTCATCGGGGACCAAACCAGGGTAGGAACGAAGGGACCAATTTCCATTAGGCCACAGCTGCCCGTAACACAGGGGTGCATTTCAAGAGTGAACTGATCAAGGCCCACCGCTCTGCATCCTCAACCCCATTCAATGGCCTGGATTCCACAACAGCATCATCAAGAAGGAACGTCTTGGGGACAAGCCCATCCCACCCCAAATCCAGGTCCCCTCTTCCATCCCCCCTCCCCTGACATTTGTGCGGGGCCTCTTCTCCTCGCCTTGACCTCCTGCTCGCGGGCACCTGTTCCAGTGACTCTGCTCCTGTATAAACACATGTGCCTCTTGATGTTTTACAATCAGTGAAAACCAGCTCGACACACCTTTACCTTCATTTATTTAGGATCCCCCTCTCTCAAAACTACCTCACACTGGGGAAAGCATGGAAACCGTCTCAGTCTTGTACCAATGAGGACATGAGCTCCTCGAGGACAGAGACTTCCCTATCAACCTCATTCTGTGAAGCACTTGGACCACATGAGTCCACAGGATTTAGAGTCAGTATAATGCGGTGGTTAAGAGAACACGCTTGGGGCCCAAGTCTGGCTTAAGCACCACCTCACTGGGGCACTGGAGCAAATGGCTCCATTCCTGCACTCCTGCCCCGCCAAGTCATCACAGGAGTCTCAGGAGCTCAATGAGGTCACAGCTTCCCCAGCCCTTAGCGTGCACTCTGCGTGCCAGCCACTCGGGGCACCATCTCCTCTCACCTCTACACCAAACCTCCACAGCGGGATCTATCGTGTCCTTGTCAAATGGCAAAACTCCACCACAGAACCAAGTTCATGTCTGGGCTAGGATTCAACCACATCTGTCAGCCTTCAGCGGCAGCTGTAGTATTTTTATATTATACCTGGCTCGATGTAAACACTCAGAGCTTCTATTTGATGTTATCATTACTCATGCCTCCCGCTATGAATCCAGTAACATCTTTTTTTTTTTAACTATTTATTTACTTATTTATGGCTGCATTGGGTCTTCGTTGCTGTGCGCGGGCTTTCTCTAGCTGCAGCGAGCGGGGGCTACCCTTCGTTGCGGTGTGCAGGTTTCGCATTGCGGTGGCTTCTCTTGTTGCGGAGTACAGGCTCCAAGCACGCGGGCTTCAGTAGTTGTGGCTCGTAGGCTTTAGAGCGCAGGCTCAGTAGCGCTCCCACGGAGCGCGTGGGATTCGTTGCTCCGCGGCATGTGGGATCTTCCTGCACCAGGGCTCGAACCCGTGTCCCCTGCACTGGCAGGCAGATTCTTAACCACTGCGCCACCAGGGAAGTCCCCTGAATCCAGTATCTTCTAAAGGAACCTCACAGGCTTTACTGAGGTCATGAATGACTTCCACAGGGGCCTGAAGGTTGAAAGATGCCCCTGGTGAGGCAAGAACTTAAAGATAAAGTGGCAGTTAGTCGGGCGGTTGGCAGAAAGGAGAAAAGGTGGCTGGCGTAAGGTAAGAGGACACATGAATTAAAAATGATAGAGTGCCCCACGTTTTCAAGCTCATGAAGCTCTCGTTGATTCCTGGGGTTACTGAGAACCGTGGCCTCAGCTGCAGAGAAAAGTCACCCTCAGGTAATTCTACCTATAATCTCACTACTCCAAGTGTGGTCTGACCAACAGCATCACCAGCCCCGGAGAGGTGGTTAGAATTGCAGGATCACTGGCTCCACCCCAGACCCCCTGAACCAGAATCTGCATTTTATCAAGACCCCTGGCTGACTCACACACGCATTCAAGGTGGGGGAATCACCGACCTATAATCCATCCCAGTTCCTCTGCCGACAGTACACCTTTCTGCCTGCACAAGCCAGCTGTCCCAGGTTCTCCACCAGTGGTTCAGGCAGTGAAGAGAACGTCCCACCAATTCCCACAGATGGCTGGAAAGGCGGAAATCCTGTTTGGACAGAGCAGGTCACTGGGTACGCCTGTTTCCAATGTGTTATCTGGTTTAAGCTTCTCATTGGCCTCATACTCCACTTTGTTTTTCAAGAGATCTTCATGTTGAATTGGAGAAGGAGATTTTAGGAAGTATGTTTTCTGGGCAGAGCTAGGCAACACTGATACTGGGCATCAATCCACAGAAGTGAAATCAGTCACTCGGTGAGAGGAAGGAAACCAGACCTTTAAGTCGACACCGTAACAGCACCATCTGTGGAAGCGCTCATTATCCTTCTAGCTCCAGTGCCTTCTCTTTAGACGCTCCATCATTACCTTGGCAGTGCTTTCCATACCGAGGGTACCAAACGGCTTGAGGAAGGACATCGGTACCTTTAATGCCCATGGCTATAGCTTTAAGCACTTCTGTAATCTATTTTACTGCATCACAAATGACTTCCCTGCATTTATTTGTCTTTTCTACCCTGGCAGGTTTGGCCGCTCAAGCCACTGAGGATGCCTACTGTCCCTGTTAAGATTCCAGCTGTAAAATTGCCTGGCCAAACAACATCTATTGCTTGTCAATAATTAGGCTGCCAAATCACAGGTGAGGTGATGACAGCCTTCCCCGCAGATGGAAAGGGAGCAGCTATAAACTGACAATATTTCCCACCAGCCTAATGAAGGCTCTGAGCATCTGGTGGCTCTAACGGAAAGCGATGAGGCGTCAATGCCAGCCGGAGCCACCGTCGGAGAAGATGGTGTGCAGGTCAGAAAACAGGCACACCGACTGGGACCGGACAAGGTACCAATGTGCTTGCAGTTTAATTAAAAAAACATTTCAACAAGAATAAGACGGTGCTGTTCTGAAGATGCTGTTTCAGCATCCATTCTCACCAAAACACATTTCTGAGCCACTGTCAGTGGTCTGCAAGGAATTCATTCCTCTTGCCAAGTCTTTCAATGAGGACGGTGTATCAGAAGAGAGATTTTTCAAGAGTCAGACCCCTACTTTAGACGCAACCACATGATCATCGGTGCATCGTGGGGACTGGAGCTAGAAGTTTGTGTCAATGGGAGGTCCATGTTAGCTAACAGCACCAGAAATACCAAAGGGGAAATACAGCTCTTAACTGTTACTTTTAGTTTCAAAGTCAGCCCCAAGGACTTACATAACAACAATGTATTTCTTAAGGACCCCGACAAAAATCAGACATGCCAGAACCCCAGGACCTTCTGAACATGATTATAAGAGTGAAATTTTGGGGTGTGCCGAAGGCATGTCACTTACATACCCAAGTGACAAACTCACCACTGACGCGCCTTGCGATAATTGCTGATGGAAAGAAATTTTGCCAAGTTCCAAAATAGCTAGTTCAAGCCAATTCCCATCCTGTACCCTTCTCAGCATTGTTGGTCTACATATGGCAACAGAAGAGGCAGCCCATATTGCCTCTCCCTTAAACTTGCCTACAACCTGCTGAGTTCACATATGCGGATGACTGAATCCTAGAAGGCCAGGGAGGGACTGGCTCCGAGTCTAACGTAACTTTCCTGCCTTTACAAGAGAACAGTTCAGTTTAGCTATCCCAGCTGAAATGGTAACAACTCTTTCTGAAATGTTCACAGTAACACCTGGGGCGAAGGGATCTAACAGCACAGATGACACAGCCAAAGCCTCTGTTCTCACACCCGGGTCAAAGGAAGACAATGCTTTTTCCATAATGAAGGTAGAACGAAAAAAAACAAGCAGAGGGATTCCTACCACCACAGAGGGACCAGGGTAATTTGTGAATATAACCAAGATAGGAATGGCAGTCGACCCAGGAATTACATTAAATAAAGTATAAGCCTGAAGTTGCAGTCACTATTAAAGATCTACCCTTTAATTTACCCAGCGGCTGTTATGTACAGGGCCCTGTACTAGGCACTCGTATTTCTAACCACAGTTTTGTGAGATAAGATATGATCAGCCCCATTTTACAGAGGGGGAAATTGGCTCAGAGGGGTTAAGTGGCTTGACTGAAGTCACACAGCCAATACAAGACAGAGCTAGAACTCTGACCCACCGTATGAAAGCCCACCCTCCTTTCAGCTCACTCTGTTCTGCTGAGGAACCAACAGGAGTCAGCACCGGAGCACCGCCCTCCCCCCAGGGTCCCCCTTGGGTCTCCCAGGACCCTGCTCTGTGGTGCTTTCATACCTCCAGTCAGTTCCATCGTTAGCTTTTCATTTTCAATCATTTTCTTCTTTTCTTCTAGCTCGGCAATCAGGTTCTCTTTCAGCTCAACCTTCTTGTCTTCAAATTCCTTCACTGCCGCCTTCTTTTCTTTGATGTAATTTCTTTCCACTTGTTCAGTCTGAGCAAAAGAGAAACACAGGCTGGGGCTACATGACCCTGGCAGCCAGGGCTCCAACACAAAGCCTGGCTCTGTGCACAAGCACAGAGGAAATACGTTTACTAGAAAGAAGAGAAACAGCTGCAGTCAACACACCAACTTTCAGAAACAGGGTGTCTGGGAGCAAGTTTTCCAACGAATGTGTGAAACTGAACCACACTTCTGGTTTTTATGTGCATACCTCACTCGTGACTCAGATCTATTTCCTCTCTTCCACATCTTGTATTTTATGGATTGTATGTGAAAACAGAATGTAAGTTTCTCAGAAACAGTAAATAAACCCTCTTGAAGACACAATTTCAAAGAAAATAGTACATTCCAGATGAAATATCTATATTTAAAATAGTTACAGGATACCAAGTCAAGACGGCCTGAGTTACTCTATTGTTTTTTGATGCTTACAGTAAGATAAAGGCCAACGAGAGGACAGGATCACTTCTTAGGTGCCTGAACCCCGAGGTACCCAAACCCTGAAATTATACTGAGTAAAATAAATGCGTACGCATCCATTTTCCAAATCTCACTGTTGCATTAAGTGAAGAACAAGGGGGCTCCTGGTGGGCTACGGCTGTGGACCCTGTGACCCCCTGGGCTGTGGCCGTGTGTGTTGCACTGACTTCAGTCCCAACACCGTCTCTCATAACGCGGCTTTGATAAACTATGACCCCGCCACACCCCACACACACACCAGCCTCCCGGGAGCAAGCACATTACCCAAGATTCCAGCCCTCATCTCTGCCTGTAGCGCCGCACCTCACATGCAACCAGCACTCAGACGTCTGCTAAGTGAAAGATCTTAATCCATCTTTCCGACCCAACCAGGGTTTCAGCTGTAAAACGGAGCCAATTCAGAGACCAGGCTGCTTTGAGGACCAATATAACAAACTATTAGGCCATTATAATTCAGACACACTCCCAAATGGCTTTAATGTGAGATAAGCGTCGACAAGAAAGCGGTCAAGTGTGAGTATCCCCTAGCCCCTCTGTGATAAGCAGAAGCTGCCCAACCAACAAACGAATAGATGGAATTTCTGAACTGAGACCAAATGTCCTTTAGTCAAACAGAACACTGATGGAGGCATCCGGGGGGCTTCCCAGCTGTCTACGTGGTAATGGAAGGAAAGGCCATTGGATCGGTTGGGAGAGCAAGATTCCAGTCTCAGAATGAGCCTGCAAGCCCAGAAGACCCGTGGTACTTACTTCCAGCTGGAGGAAGAGTTCTGAAAGAGATAAAACATGCAATTAGATTCACCAGGCTATGCCACCTTTCTAGACAGTGACGTTAGGATTCATTTAGAAGCAGTAATTGCTTTCTGAAAACACGGCTGCAAGGAGAAAATGTTTCCGTCAGTAAGCTGCTGATATATGTGAAGGGGTAGGATGCGAGAAGCATGCGTGTCTAGTTAAAATCCGACCCTGAACAGAATGCGCTCTGGCAGCTCTGCCCAAGGGTGAAAGCGAGCAGGAACCAAACTGCCCTGGCGAAATCAGTAAGAGCTAGAAGCTAGCCCTTCTTCCACTCAGTACACACCCTCAGCAGTCCTGCAGGGCAGGGAGAAGGAGCAATGCAGTTACTCCAGAAGCAGAGGCAACATGGATATTTTTAAAGCCCCTCGCACAGGGCTCTGCGTGGTGAGGAAGGGCATTCCCCAAGCTTTCAGAGGGCAGAGGTCCCGAGCCCTCCTGCGGCTCTGCTCACACCCAGGCCTCCACCTGCAATGTCCTCTGGTCTCTGACCGCAACTCAGAGTTTCAGACTACTGCAGCCTCCTCGAGGCCTTTTCTGAGGCCCCTTCGCTCACCAAGCCCCTCTCAGACACCTCAGAGTATCCACTGCCCGGTATCAGCAGCTTACTAAGCACCCACTGCGCGCCAGATCAGCGCCTGTTTACTCAGCAGCTCCCCGACCTCTCGACTCTAAGGTCCTGTGCACACTGAGCATGTGAAACCAAACAGGTCCACGGCTTCTTTTCTGGGTGACATCTGAGCTGCTGCAAATGGTCCACGGCTTCTTTTCTGGGTGACATCTGAGCTGCTGCAAATGGTCCACAAAGACTGTTGGTGGAGCGGTAACTCCAGGGGTGCTGTTCCCATCTAACCATGGTCTCCTTTGCAGACCTGAAGGATCTTACGGATCCATCACCCCATAAAAGAGCACATATGCACAGTCACACATAAAACCTTGAGCGTTTCAAGAACTCGAGATGAAGAATCTAGACATCCATCAACTGTTCAATGAGAAAATTGAGGAAAACGGACCAGCCACTCACTATTTTCTAACCCCCAGAAATCCTCATCACCTTGGCACCAGGAAGCGTGAGGCACATGAGCCCAAGTGCACCCAGCCCAACACACTCACTCCTGACTGCTGCAGACCCGTACCCGTGTGAACGGGCCAGATATCTGAAGTCTGCACCATTCGGAGACTTCACCTCTGCACCAGCAAGTCAAGCGACACGTAGCACTCTCGGAGCTGGTGGTGGTTGTTTCAAAGCAGCCAGACGCCAGACACAACAAAAGCAGGTGGATCAGCTCCACACGGACTGTGCTTTTTCAAGCTCAAGGTGTGACTGATTCAGGAGCCCCTCTGCATTTTCACCTGGGGGCAGGGGTGGGGGGGATGTTTATGAAAGACACCGAGCACAGGATTGAGAGCAGAATTCAGAAAGACAAATCAACACTCACCCTGCAGTGCTCGCTTAAGAGAAATGGCTCACATCAATTTTCTTTCCCTCCTTACATCTCAAACCAGTTCCACGAGATATTAGCAGCGCTCTCTCCAAATGGGGAAACTGAGGCTCCAAGAGCAGAAGCGTGCTAAAAGGCTTAAGCCCTTAAGGGATGGGAGGAAGCCCTCAACCTGGGACCTCAGCCTCCACAGCACCACCCCCTTTTCCTGCTGAAAAGGGGCTCCAGGAAGAAGGCTGAGGATTTTAAAGATGCCTGAGGAGATGCTTCAGGAACTTAGAGTGGGGCAGGGAGAGGGGTGCTGGGTCGCCACAGCAGCTCTATCGCCCACCTTCCCTGCAGCTCCTTTTCTGTGCCTTGACGGACATGGGCATCTACTCACTGAAGGAAACAAAGAAGGGTTCCGTCCATAGAAAGCTGGAAAGTCAATGGATCAGAAAGTGAAAGGACAGCAGCCTAAGGCCACTCACTGAGGAAGAAGATGAACAGTCCTACCTAAGTGCAGCTTTGGAGTCTCTCTTCGCCCAAACTCGCCCCACAATGGGATAGCTGAAACACATTTTGGAGAATGGCTCTTCTGGCCACATTACGCCCCAATCGATGATCAGCCAAAGGAGGAAAATTTGACGAGGATTTATTTCCAGTTAAGACAGGGCCTCACCTGCATTTCGTATCCTCTCTTTGTACTGCTGATCTAGTTTTTTCATCCTCTTCTGATATTCCTGTAATGTACCTGATTGAGATTTACAAAATAGTTACTATGAAGATCAAACTGCTCTACATTTCGGTTTTCTAGCACCGACACTGAATGTTTTAAATAACATTAGAGTAAAACACACACCATGGAAAGGCACCCGTGAGTAGAGGTAACTTGGTTCCCAAGCAAGATGCAGAGCAGAAACCCCAACCAGTGGTCTTAAGACTCTCTAGCAAGTGAGGAGTAGAAGAAAGCTGCGCCGATCCACCAGTGACTCTCATCACTCGCTGCTAGTTCCGGTCTGTGGGCCTCCCTTTCCTGGAAAAAGCTCACTCTCCCCCAGTAAGGTCTAGATTAACGCCATCCAGTAGAACTTGCTGTGCAACGGTGGAAATGGTCTATTTTGCCCTGTCCAGTATGACAGCCCCGAGTCACATGTGGCTATGAGCACGTGAAATGGGGCTAGTGCAAGCCAGGAAGTGAACTGTTAATTTTATTTAATTAAATTTAAATAGCCGCGTGTGGCTAGTGACATTACTGGACAGCTCAGTACAGCATCTGACCAAATGGCTCTTCCCTGAGCAACTAATGAGGGTCCCAATTAGCATGGGAAGTGTTTTCGGATGACAATGCTTCAGTGGGCTATATATACGGATTTTTATTATTAATTAATTAACTTATTTTGGGCTGCGTTGGGTCTTCGTTGCCGTGCGCGGGCTTTCTCTAGTTGCGGTGAGCAGGGACTACTCTTTGTTGCGGTGCACAGGTTTCGCATTGCGGTGGCTTCTCTTGTTGTGGAGCATGGGCTCAGTAGTTGTGGCTTGTAGAATCTAGAGTGCAGGCTCAGTAGTTGTGGCGCACCGGCTTAGCTGCTCCGCAGCATGTGGGATCTTTCCGGACCAGGGCTCGAACCTGTGTCCCCTGCATTGGCAGGCGGATTCTTAACCACTGCGCCACCAAGGAAGTCCCCAGTGGGCTATATTAATGGTATCTTTTTCAAAATCCCCCACTCAACCCTGCCAGGCACACTTTACAGACCTGCTAGAGTGGGACGTATTTCTTTCTCTGGCAATACTTCCATTACCATCGGAAGAAAAACTAAAACAAAGGTGTGTGATTGCAAGTCACAGGAACATGTTTCACTATGAAGGAGAAATCAATATAAGATGGGCTGCTCCAAGCAATGGAAGTACCTCATGGAGAAGCAGTTTCAGTGCCGGGGACCCCACAGAAGCAAGCTGAAGAGTTACTGACAGCAGCCACCGACGCTGGGCTGTCACCGGGTGCCCAGCGGTGCTGGTCGCCCCTCACACACAATCTCACCTGCCTCTACTTTCTTCATTTCACAGATTAGAAGACAAATTAAGCAAGAGACAGTGAAATGCCCAAGGTCAAATTTCTAGAAAGCAGTGCAGGTGGGATTCAAGCCCGCGACAGGAATGGAGAGCCTGTGCTCTTCACCCAGTGCTGAACTGCCTCTGACAGCAAACAGCCTTGGACAAGACACGACCCACTTGTAGTATACAAAGTAAAAAGAGAAAACACGGTGAGAACGACCCACAGCTCGTTAGCATTCCGTTTAGAAAGAACAGTACAATTATATTTATCCTTAGTAACAGCATCTGTCCTAAAAACAGCCAGCTTTAGGCATGGCGGTTTCCAGTTCTTGCTCTGCAGAAGGCCTTAACTGAGATTTCAAAAGTCTGAAAACTGCCACTTTGCTGACTGCTAGAATCAGCCAGACCAAATTTTAAATCACTCCCACTTCACTGAGAAGTGAAATACACAGATTTCAAAGGTGTGTGATATTAGGAAGTATGTTTAGAAAAGAAGGATTAAATCACACACCAACCTTCTTGCAGTTGTTGCAACTGTCTCTTGAGAGAAGCCAATTTATCCTGATACATCCTGTAAAAAAAAAAAAAAAAAAAAGGAAAGCCACACTCAGAGACAAAAGTATCCAATACCCAATTCAATAATAATCTACATGCAGAAATTACCTGGGCTTTTATGGAAATGTCATTAATGTCCCTTAGGGAGAGAGAAAACTAAAGTCTGCTGGTGGTTTAAAATGTGCCCACAGCTAAAGGGATCAGAAAGGGACAAGGATTCTGTGGTTTGAATGGTGTCCCGGCTTTGCAGATTCTCCGGTGTTCTCTCACCCTTAGAGAATCAGTCTAAAATCTACAAATACGAAGACATGCAAGTTTAAATAAATAAATGATAAACACAGTTAGGCAAGAACACACACAGAAAGACTGGAAGTGTGAAGCCATTTTCTTGGGGATTCAGAAGCGTGACATACACACGAAAACGTAAAAAGCGTTAAATGCAGGTCTCATATCAACTCTACAATCAGATCATAAGTTCCAAAGGAATAAGACTATGCCTCCAGCACATTTTTCTATATAGACAGCACTGCTGTGTAAGCACTGTGTTCATAAACCTTCACATCATTTCTAAAAACACTTCTCTTTTATGATCAGAGAAATGACAGCAATTCAGTAACAAAAGTTAAAATGCAGGATTTATTTGCAGCCCCAGTGGGATAAGAACACACAGTACACACAAAGCAAAAGAACCTGGCATGTTTTCACCCCCCTCACGGTGAATGGATTATAGGCAATTATATACCCTGGTAAGTCTGTTTGAATGGTGGATTTCACACGTCAGTCACGTTTCAGCAATATTTTTGCTTCTACCAGAAAAACACCCCCCGGGCTTCCCTGGTGGCGCAGCGGTTGAGAGTCCGCCTGCCTATGCAGGGAACACGGGTTCGTGCCCTGGTCTGAGAAGATCCCACATGCCGCGGAGCGGCTGGGCCCGTAAGCCATGGCCGCTGAGCCTGCGCGTCCGGAGCCTGTGCTCCACAACGGGAGAGGCCACAACAGTGAGAGGCCCGCGTACCGCAAAAAAAAAAAACCCCAAAAACCCCAATTTCACAGTGACAGAAACAGGACTTGCAACCAGTCCAACAGGTAACAGGCACAGCAGCCTCTCGATCACTCCAGTAAGGGCTGCAAACACAACCTGTCTGTTTACAGGCTGAGGAAGAGTAGGCAGAATCTCAGAATTACACGGAAGGCCTTTTTTGTTTTTTGTTTTGGCTGCGCTGCCCAGCATGTGGGATCTTATTTCCCTGACAAGGGATGGAACCCGTGGTCCCCCGCATTGGAAGAGTGGAGTCTTAACCACTGGACCACCAGGGAAGTCTCAAGGCCTGATTCTTTTAGGGAGAATGCTGATGCTTTCAATGCTCATCTTGAATCACAAAGAGCATTCAATTTTAATCAAAATTATTTTCTACACCATCAAATATTAAGGGGTACGTTCACTTAAACACACCAAGTATAGGAGAGGGAAAGGATGAGTAAGCTGCACACAGGAAGTCAATATTTGGAACCCAATATTTAATTTTTTTTTTTAATGTGAAGACCACTGGCCAGAGGGGGGAAATGGTGTTTAATTTTCCATATATAATTTTCCACCACAGTGAGTGTGCCAGACTACGTCTTTGAATTCTTAGTAGGTCTTTGAAAGAGAGTATTAACAGATTCAAGAAGTAAACAACAACAACAAAATTCAGATTTGGAAAAAGAATAGGTATGTAAAAATACATCTCAAATGGGTCCAGGTAAGTCAGTAAGAAGCCTGGAGAGAGTACAAGTAAAATAAAAAGCCAGCACAGTTTCAGGGCTGAAGCTGTGAGAAAAATCACATCAGTTATTAAAGCAATCCTTTATTTGGCACTGGTCAGATCTAGCTGAGCTTCCCCTTTGGATTCCAAAGCGTGAAAAGGATGACAGAATCCAGATGATGGTCACAAAACATTCGTGTATACAGAAAACATTCTATAAGGAAAGGAATGTGGATCATCCAGTTTGATGGTAAAGAATTTAAAAAACAGAATCAAGATCCTCAAAATACATTCCACACATACTTATCAGATCTGTTATACTGTTTTGCCCATAAGTTTCCGATTAGAGGGAGTGGTTTTAGTTTCTCTGAGGCGTGGCTCTGCTGGAGGCCTGGGTGCGGATGCGGGTAAGGGGAAAGGGCACTGGAGGAGTCTGGAGCCCTGCTCTCCAATCCTGGTCTCCCTGAGCTCTCCAGGCATCGCCGTCCAGCTAGTAGTCAGTGCTCAGGTGGGGTCACGCCCATCTAAGAACCAAGGAGCTGTGAAACACCATTTCCCCCCTCTGGGCAGTGGTCTTCACATTAAAAAAAAAAAAAAAAAAGGCAAGGGTTCTCTCCTGTTACATGGCCTTATTTCCCAGGAACATTTCCCTCCAGATTCTTTCTAGCCTTCCCTCAAAAGATTCTTATCACAGGAAGACTGATTAAATGTGACAAATTTAAAGGGGGGAAATTGCACACATATGCATGGTCTTTGGAAGCACTACGTGAAAACCATATATACGAAATCACTATTAAAGATGCCCTTGTCAATTCTGTATTCCAAAGAAGAAATGTAAAAACCATACTCACTGTTCCTTCATTTCTACATAGTCTTCTTCATCATGCTTTGCCAGGTCGGTTTCGCTAGCATCCTCAGTGTCTGTGTAAAAAATTAGGGAAGATTTGTTAAAATCGTAATTCGTAGAGTTGGTATCACCTGACACAGTGACACTTCACAAACTTCTATAAAATGAATTTATACTCAATGCAGGCCTGCGTGAAGCCATCAATGAAAAATATTACATCTAATTACTTCAGAAAAGAAAACGCCATTTCCAACTTGTACACAGCCAGATTCATCCAAAGAGCCTGCCTTTATCTGAAGTGCAGCCAGAGAACAGAGTGCATCAGACACAGGTGGTCACAGTCAAGGCTGCGACTTCAGAAGAAACAACACTGGCAGTTCAGTTAAAGGATATGTGGGTGTTAAGACTGGAAAACTACAGGCAGCAAGCCCTGCTCACTACTCCTAAACAACCTAATATGTACATTCTCTTCTGGTAAATGCCAGTTTGAACCCCTAAAGGATTTTACATCATATATACAAAGGAGAATCCAAAACAATTAGAGGAACTCTAATAACCGAAATATTTTCAAAGGGAGAGGGAAGAAGACAAGAAGATCAAACAGAAACTGTTTCAGAACACTTTAAACATTGGTTTTAATTTTTTTAACATCTTTATTGGAGTATAATTGCTTTAAAATGTTGTGTTACTTTCTGCTGTATAACAAAGTGAATCAGCTATATATATACATATATCCCCATATCCCCTCCCTCTTGTGTCTCCCTCCCACCCTCCCTATCCCACCCCTCTAGGTGATCACAAAGCACCGAGCTGATCTCCCTGTGCTATGCGGCTGCTTCCCACTAGCTATCTATTTTACATTTGGTAGTGTATATATATCCATGCCACTCTCTCACTTCGTCCCAGCTTACCCTTACCCCTCCCCGTGTCCTCAAGTCCATTCTCTACGTAAACATTGTTTTTAGAATAAGCAAACGGCTGGAGTGTCTACCTAACTTCAACAGCCCTACTTGAGGTGGGGGAACAAAAATCAATTTTTGCTTCACTACTCCCCCTTGTGGGCATTAAAAAACAGTACAAGTGATTCACATTCAAATTCTCTGGTTAAGCCTTGTCTTCAAATGTAGTTTAACCAGATTGTAATTCATTTCTTCAATTTCGTATCTTCACATACATATGACTTTTTTTTTTTTTTTTTTTTTTTGCGGTACGCGGGCCTCTC